>NW_027210890.1:127500-187500 GCF_029030835.1 Brachyistius frenatus
TAAAGTCTATGATTTTAAACTCTTTATCAACATCCAGAGTTCAGATTCATTCTTCTTTAATCTTTTTTAATGATGAATTTTAAGAAAATTTTTAAAAGTGTAGAAAAATAACTTGTTTGAAACAAGTTATTTTTCTACACTTTTAAAAATTGATTTGAACAAAAATCAGTGAAGAACAGAAACTCAAAGAGTTTCAACATTCTGAACTCAACTTTATTTTCTTTCTCTGACAGACTTTCTTATTTGTCCGACTGAAATATTGAAGATTTTTAACATTAAACTCGAACACGTAGACTCAAAACAGTGACGTGACGTCGGTTCGTTTAGATGTTTTTTTATTCAAAAGTAGATTTGAATATTCTCGTGAACTTTGTTCTCGAGGAAAAAAACTTAAAAAATCATCAAGAATCAAATTTTTTTACAAAAAGGTTCATATTCAGACTTTTAGCTTCAACACACCAGAAATTCAGCTGTTAATATCAGAGTGGAGCGTCGGAGGGACGAGCAGCGCCTCGACCGATCCGATGCAGCGCCTCGACCGATCCGATGCAGCGCCTCGACCGATCCGATGCAGCGCCTCGACCGATCCGATGCAGCGCCTCGACCGATCCGATGCAGCGCCTCGACCGATCAGCTGGTCTGCAGTCAGTAGTTTAAAGCACGTCGTTGGAATGATAGAAAACACCCAACAAAACGGAGAAAAAGAAATAATAATAATAATAATAATAATAATAATAATGATAATAATGAAAGGTTTGGCCTTGTGAGGATCCACCAAAACGTCACGTCTGCGTCTCGATCGTCCAACAGCACATTTAAAAAGTTTGTATTATCCTGCTCGGCTGCTCGAGCAGCTTTGGCTTCAATCTTCGGTCAGTTTGGTCCGTCGGCCGGTCGCTGGTCAGAATCCATCTTCAACATCAGAGAGCATCCACACGGCCGGTCCGATGGATCGGAGCGGGACTCATCTGAGCAGAGACAGAAGACACAGATCGGATCAGCCGGAGGGTCAGAACTAAACTCAGCTTCAACAGTGACGAGGACAGAAAACTTTACAAATATTTGTTTGGATATTTACTAATATTGTTTCCAAATATTTTACTGTTTTTAAAAATTTTTTTTACTAATCTTGTTTCCAAATAAGTTTTTCAGACATTTCATCGATTTGTTTTTTCGATATTTTATAAATATTTCGCACACATTTAAAAAAAAAGTCTTCAGACATGTTACGAATACTTTTTCACATACTTTGCTGATTTAATCTTGGAATATTTTACAAAAATGTTCCCATGTCACCGAGATAGTCTTCTGATATTTAAAAAAATAAATCCAGCAACACAAACTGATCATTTCGTTCAACGTTGTTTCAGCTTTTTGATGATAAATACCAAAATATGTATTTGTTAAAAAAAACAACTTTGATTTCATCTTATAAATATTTCTTCCTGTCGCTGTAATTTCAGATCTCTGTCCGGGTTCTGGTCCTGGTTCTGGTTCTGGTTCTGGTTCAGTGTTGTGTGTGGTGACCTCTGACCTGCGGAGGCTGCGAGCTTCGTACAGCGTGTCGTCCTCTTCGCTCTCCACCGCCTCCATCTCCACAGAGTCGTCGTAGTTCGACAGCAGGCCGTACTTCTTCCTGTGGGCGGGCTTCTTCAGCCTGACAACAACAACAACAACATCATCATCATCATCAAGTTTATTCTATAGAAATGGCATTAAATCGTGCTCTGCTCTACGCTGGCAGCTTTAAACATCACTAATAAGAGACTGCTGGTTAAATTAGTAGATTTATGAATGGAGTTTGGTTTGGAGTGACCAGTAAAGATGTCACAGTTAATTGAAGGTATAAGAAAACCAAACTGGTGGAAGAGGATCAGCGACACGTGATGACGAACTGAAGAGTGAATCCAACAGCTTTAAACAAAGTCGTGACTCACACCCTGAAAAAGAGTTAACCGCTGCTAACAGGAAGGAGAGCCTTAAACTGACAGAAATATGAATGGATCTTGGTGTGGCTTCAGTCCTCAGACAAATATACAGAATAGAGAAACTAAAAGTTTTACAAAGTTGGTAATAAGTGTTTGGTGAAGCAGGTCGAGATGAATGTTGGTTGGTTGATGAGATGAACGTGGAACTGAAGAGTGACTTCTGCAGCCATGTTTGCATGCACAGCTCATATGATCGACGAGGATGTCTAAAACAGCAGGAATTATCAATGAACTTTGGTATGACGTCTGTCTGCGTGTGAATGTTAATGGAGGAGACTGCAGTTACTCTCAGCTCAGTTCAGATGTGGTGCAACAGCAAAATACCTCTGACTGACTGTTCCTATCCGTTCCTTCCCGTTCCTTCCCGTTCCTACCCGTTCCTTCCCGTTCCTTCCCGTTCCTACCCGTTCCTTCCCGTTCCTTCCCGTTCCTATCCGTTCCTTCCCGTTCCTATCCGTTCCTACCCGTTCCTTCCCGTTCCTACCCGTTCCTACCCGTTCCTTCCCGTTCCTTCCCGTTCCTATCCGTTCCTTCCCGTTCCTTCCCATTCCTTCCCGTTCCTATCCGTTCCTTCCCGTTCCTACCCGTTCCTTCCCGTTCCTACCCGTTCCTTCCCGTTCCTACCCGTTCCTACCCGTTCCTATCCGTTCCTTCCCGTTCCTATCCGTTCCTACCCGTTCCTACCCGTTCCTTCCCGTTCCTACCCGTTCCTTCCCGTTCCTACCCGTTCCTTCCCGTTCCTTCCCGTTCCTATCCGTTCCTACCCGTTCCTACCCGTTCCTACCCGGTTCTACCCGTTCCTTCCTGTACCTTCCCGTTCCTATCCGTTCCTATCCGTTCCTACTCGGTTCTACCCGTTCCTTCCCGTTCCTACCCGTTCCTTCCTGTACCTTCCCGTTCCTACCCGGTTCTACCCGTTCCTACTCGGTTCCTATCCGTTCCCCGTTCCTATCCGTTCCTACCCGGTTCTACCCGTTCCTACTCGGTTCTACCCGTTCCTACCCGTTTCTACCCGTTCCTATCCGTTCCTACTCGGCTCTACCCGTTCCTTCCCATTCCTATCCGTTCCTACTCGGTTCTATCCGTTCCTTCCCGTTCCTTCCCGTTCCTACCCGTTCCTATCCGTTCCTACTCGGTTCTATCCGTTCCTTCCCGTTCCTACCCGTTCCTATCCGTTCCTACCCGGTTCTACCCGTTCCTTCCCGTTCCTACCCGTTCCTATCCGTTCCTACTCGGTTCTACCCGTTCCTTCCCGTTCCTACCCGTTCCTTCCTGTACCTTCCCGTTCCTACCCGGTTCTACCCGTTCCTACTCGGTTCTACCCGTTCCTATCCGTTCCTACCCGGTTCTACCCGTTCCTACTCGGTTCTACCCGTTCCTATCCGTTCCTACCCGGTTCTACCCGTTCCTACTCGGTTCTACCCGTTCCTTCCCTTTCCTATCCGTTCCTACTCGGTTCTACCCGTTCCTACCCGTTCCTTCCCGTTCCTATCCGTTCCTACTCGGTTCTACCCGTTCCTTCCCTTTCCTATCCGTTCCTACTCGGTTCTACCCGTTCCTACCCGGTTCTTCCCGTCCCTACCGTCCCTACCCGGTTCTTCCCGGTTCTACCCGTTCCTACCCGGTTCTTCCCGTTCCTACCCGGTCCTACCCGTTCCTACCCGGTTCTACCCGGTTCTTCCCGTTCCTATCTGGGCCAAACAGCTGAAATGGATTTTAAAGCACTTCCTATTCTGGCAGCACCATGTAGGTGGAACACATTAAAACCAAACTCCGTTCACAGATCCTCTGTTTTAACGTTCCTCCGCTCCTCAGCAGTTGTACGTCGTTTGTAAAACACGTGTTGTGTTTTTTTCGCGCAGCTGCGGAGCCGCTCTTTGGTTCCGCGCGCATATAAAATGAGAATATTGGTGATCACTTCGACATTTCCACTGATTGGTGTCGTTTCTCACCGCACGGCCCGGATGAGGAAGTAGAGCACTCCGATCACGGTGATGCCGATGAGGACGTACAGGGCCCTCTGGATCATCGAGCTGTCCGCGTTCAGGCCGTTCAACGGACCCGTCCCGCCGCTGTGAGTGGAGTTCAGCCCGCTGGAGTTCGAGGCGGCTCCGGACGTCCCGGGAAAGGTCGTCGTATCATTCGCGCCCGTCACGAGCACCCAGCAGATCGGCACGAGAGCCGCCGAGAGAACTCCGGAAAAAGTCATTTTACATCTGAAAACACTGAACGAAGAAGAAGAGGAAGCCACGGCGGCGGGACGCTGACCACTTCAGAACCGGTACCGGAGCAGAACCGGGATTTGTTTCAGTACACGTCACGCTAGCTGAAGTCCGCCGCCGCTCTGTTGACAGAAAGTAAAATCCCAACACGGAAGTTCTGCTGACGTCAGAGATCCGGAGATGAAATATTCCCCCGAGTTTGACTTGCAGGAAGTAGCTCAGGTCAACCAATCACAGGGAGGCGAGACACGAAGAGGACAAACAGCCCAGGATCACATCAACACACATGAAAAGGACACACGTCAACAAAATATACAAATGTAGGAGATAAAAACACGAATCAGATGGAAGCTGAACTGAAGAGCAGCTCTCCGAGTTTCAGACACATTCATCACTCACGTTTTACAACTAATGTACAACAGCTGAGGAGCAAAAGATCTTTAAAATACTGGATTTTCTAATGGAGTTTGGTTCAGGGTCTGTCTACAGGCAGGGCTCGGCAGGTTATAATGTTCATTATAATTTTCGGACATAGTTTTAATCAGAGGGTACAAAGGCAACATTAGCTGATGAATTATGAGATTAATCCAATCATAATATTAGTTTATGCTAAAAATGATAATAGATTAATCAACGTCACACCAGATTCCATTCATTAATCTATCAATTTAAACTACAGAGACTCTCATGGGGCTCCTGGTCCAGGTTTTTCTTTTTTATCAAAGTGACTGATAATAATAGAAAGAACCTCAGAGAGACTCAATCACAGAAGCAGATCAAATGTTGTTTCTGATCTCTTTTATTCCTTTTTACTTTAAAAAGTCTGCGTGACTGTCAGACTGAAATCAACTCTAATCCTGGTCCAGCAGCTGTTTACCTGAAGCTCTTTAACTGATGAGCACTGAGCGCACTCACATCTGGACCGATGACATCACACAGTGGGGATGAGTCCAGTCTCACCTGCCGTCCTCAGGTACATTTATATGTGCAGGTGTAGTAAGGTACCAAGGTGCTGCTGGGTGGTTGCTAAGGTGCTGCTGGGTGGTTACTAAGGTGCTGCTGGGTGGTTGCCAAGGTGCTGCTGGGTGGTTACTAAGGTACTAAGGTGCTGCTGGGTGGTTGCTAAGGTGCTGCTGGGTGGTTGCTAAGGTGCTGCTGGGTGGTTACTAAGGTACTAAGGTGCTGCTGGGTGGTTGCTAAGGTGCTGCTGGGTGGTTACTAAGGTACTAAGGTGCTGCTGGGTGCTTACTAAGGTGCTGCTGGGTGGTTGCTAAGGTGCTGCTGGGTGGTTGCTAAGGTGCTGCTGGGTGGTTACTAAGGTGCTGCTGGGTGGTTACAAAGGTGCTGCTGGGTGGTTGCTAAGGTACTAAGGTGCTGCTGGGTGGTTACTAAGGTACTAAGGTGCTGCAGGGTGGTTGCTAAGGTGCTGCTGGGTGGTTGCTAAGGTTATGCTGGGTGGTTACTAAGGTGCTGCTGGGTGGTTGCTAAGGTGCTGCTGTGTGGTTACTAAGGTGCTGCTGGGTGGTTGCTAAGGTGCTGCTGGGTGGTTGCTAAGGTGCTGCTGGGTGGTTACTAAGGTGCTGCTGGGTGGTTGCTAAGGTGCTGCAGGGTGGTTGCTAAGGTGCTGCTGGGTGGTTACTAAGGTACTAAGGTGCTGCTGGGTAGTTACTAAGGTGCTGCTGGGTGGTTGCTAAGGTTATGCTGGGTGGTTACTAAGGTGCTGCTGGGTGGTTGCTAAGGTGCTGCTGGGTGGTTACTAAGGTGCTGCTGGGTGGTTGCTAAGGTGCTGTTGTGTGGTTACTAAGGTGCTGCTGGGTGGTTGCTAAGGTGCTGCTGGGTGGTTGCTAAGGTGCTGCTGGGTGGTTACTAAGGTACTAAGGTGCTGCTGGGTGGTTGCTAAGGTGCTGCTGGGTGGTTGCTAAGGTGCTGCTGGGTGGTTACTAAGGTACTAAGGTGCTGCTGGGTGGTTACTAAGGTACTGCTGGGTGGTGGTTGCTAAGGTGCTGCTGGGTGGTTACTAAGGTACTAAGGTGCTGCTGGGTGGTTACTAAGGTGCTGCTGGGTGGTTGCTAAGGTGCTGCTGGGTGGTTGCTAAGGTGCTGCTGGGTGGTTACTAAGGTGCTGCTGGGTGGTTGCTAAGGTGCTGCTGTGTGGTTACTAAGGTGCTGCTGGGTGGTTGCTAAGGTGCTGCTGGGTGGTTGCTAAGGTGCTGCTGGGTGGTTGCTAAGGTGCTGCTGGGTAAGGTGCTGCTGGGTGGTTGCTAAGGTGCTGCTGGGTGGTTACTAAGGTACTAAGGTGCTGCTGGGTGGTTGCTAAGGTGCTGCTGGGTGGTTACTAAGGTACTAAGGTGCTGCTGGGTGGTTGCTAAGGTGCTGCTAAGGTGCTGCTGGGTGGTTGCTAAGGTGCTGCTGGGTGGTTACTAAGGTGCTGCTGGGTGGTTGCTAAGGTGCTGCTGGGTGGTTACTAAGGTGCTGCTGGGTGGTTGCTAAGGTGCTGCTGGGTGGTTGCTAAGGTGCTGCTGGGTGGTTACTAAGGTGCTGCTGGGTGGTTGCTAAGGTGCTGCTGGGTGGTTACTAAGGTGCTGCTGGGTGGTTGCTAAGGTGCTGCTGGGTGGTTACTAAGGTACTAAGGTGCTGCTGGGTGATTGCTAAGGTACTAAGGTGCTGCTGGGTGGTTACTAAGGTGCTACTGGGTGGTTGCTAAGGTGCTGCTGCGTGGTTACTAAGGTACTAAGGTGCTGCTGGGTGGTTGCTAAGGTGCTGCTGGGTGGTTACTAAGGTGCTGCTGGGTGGTTACTAAGGTGCTGCTGGGTGGTTGCTAAGGTACTAAGGTGCTGCTGGGTGGTTGCTAAGGTGCTGCTGGGTGGTTGCTAAGGTACTAAGGTGCTGCTGGGTGGTTGCTAAGGTGCTGCTGGGTGGTTGCTAAGGTACTGCTGGGTGGTTGCTAAGGTACTAAGGTACTGCTGGGTGGTTGCTAAGGTGCTGCTGTTTGTCTGTCAAAATGTACAGAATCATAAGAATGTTGTATATTCTAATAAATGTGAAATAAATATGTTCATTAATGGCTCCCTAAATTCATTTTAAAGTGTTTTGGTATTAATGGGAGATAAATATTTACATTTTAGGTTGTTTTGAGGTCATGTGATTGAAGCTTTTCTTCATCTTAACATTTTTTTATTTCTCAGATGAAAAGTCTCTGAGGAGTCAGAGTGTGATTTAAAAAGTAAAAGTCAGTTTTGACTGTCACATATATTATACATAACATACTAATAACCCTGTAAACATACAATCTATATCTGAAACAAAACATCAATTAAAGATGTGCATTACACGGTGTGATTCCCTGCAGCAGGTCACGTGTGACAGTGTGAGAGTTGCGGGTTTCCCGCAGGATCAAAGGCTCCAGATGTCACGCTAATGTACATTTCTGTATTTAGGTTATTTCTGTATTTAGGCTGCTGACAGCGGCTTCACTGACTGACAGCCCGGCAGTCCAATGGGAGCTCGGCTTGGCCGCCGTACACGGCTGTGATTGGCCGGCGGGGTGACAGAGGGGCGGGGCTGTGAGATTAAAGCAGAATCTCTCTCCGCAGATCCAGCGGACATCTGGAGCAGCCCTGCCCGGGAATCAGACCCCCGAGCATCGAGCACCGACATCCCGTATCGAGACAGCCCGGCTCTGGCCGTGTGTTTCCCGGTGAAAAGCTCCCCGCGCTCCGGTGCTGCTGTCACGGCTGTGCGGGCTGGATCTCCATCGGGAGGCTGCTGGGCTCCGGAGGGACGGACGGTCCGTTTCTCCCGGTGAAAACACGGAAATACTCCGACCAGGACCAGCAGGAGGGTGATGGACTGAACCGATCCGACATCTGAGAGGGTTTTAGGCCCGCTGGGAGCTGCGACACATCTGGAGCTGGTGCGTGCGGGTCAGGGTTCCCGCGTCAGTCCGGACTGGACCGTGTCCGGGCTCCGTGTCCGGGCTCCGGCTGTAGTTTTGGTCTCTCGGTGTTTTCCTGCAGATAAACGGTCCTGATTGAGAGTTTGAGGGTGCAGGCGGACCCCCCCTCCTCCCCCTCCTCCTCCTGCTGGTCTGGATTAAAGCCCATCAGGATCATGAATCATCCCCCCTCTGCTTCTCTAATCTGGGTTTTACCGAGCTGGATTTAAATCTGAGATCTGATCTGGATTACTTCGCTCCTGGTTCTGATCGGGTCACGTCTGACCCGGTCTGAACCGGCCCCCGGTCCTGGTGTGGTCTTGGACTCGGTTCCGGTTCTTCTCAGTGCTGGTTTTGGGGGGAGTTCTGCTGTCGTCATGCCGACGTCCCGGCCCGGTTCGGAGCCGGTGGAGTTCTGGGTGGACGGGTCGAGGCGGGACGGGACGGTGGAGGAGTTCTACACCCTGAGCTCCGAGCTGGGCAGGTCTGGACCACAATGTTGGGGGGACGTGAGGGGTCCAAGTGGTCCTGCTCAGTCCAGGATTAACTTCATAAACACTTCAGAACCAGCCGGTAGTTTCAGTTCAGTTCAGTCAGGTACCAATAGAACCTGGCTGGTTCCTGCTGGTTCTGAACGTGGACCGATGAGAACCCACTGGGTTTTTTAAAGATAAATAGTCTGAGGTTTCTTCGGGACACGAAACAAAATTGAATATTTGGTGTAAAAAAATATATTTTTCTTTGTGGGATCTTACAACATTTTTTGAGACATTTTACAGATTTTTATCGTAATGTTTTCAGGTATTTTACAGCCTATTTAATTATATTTTTCAGAACAGTAAAAAAGATTCTGGTCCGGTATTTAACGTGTGATATTTGAGATGAAGCATGTAGAAAAATTATGAATATTTCTTGGATCTTTATCATTTTTACAGACATTGCAGCTCTTTATTGATATTCTAATCAATATTTTGCATGTTTTCCTGCTATTATTTTAAAAATGTGAAAATGTTGGCAAATTTTTGTTTTCTGGATGCAATGAACCAAATAGGAAAAAACACCAATCCAGTTAAACATCCGCCTCAATAACAAACATGCAGTAATATCATCACTACCACAACTTAAGTAAAAGTACTGCAGTTCAAATACTGTGGAAGTAAATTATTAGTCACCATGTGACTGAAACAATAAAATAAATCAGATTATTGATCCTGAATAATTAAAACTTCTGCACATTTTACTGTAATAATCATTAATTACTTTATACTTCAGTGCAGTGGTTCCCAACCTGAGGGTCAGGGCCCCTCCAGGGTCTGAATATTAGTACACGAGGACATGAGTTTTACTGGACGATGAGGACTTTTACTTTTTGTTACTTTCGGTGCATTGAGCTGAAAGCGCCTCTCGACCCGGCAGGCTGTCGACGTGTTGGTCTGTTTAGTGTTCTGTGGTGTCGGTGCACGTTGTTTGTGGTGCTTTTTGTTTGTTGTCATCCCAGTAAACAACAACAAAAACACTCTCAGTTAGAACGACAGAAACAGCAAAATCATGTCAGCCGTGAATTTCAGACGTGTGAACGAACGCGCTGCCACCAGCTCTGTTACCAGGTGTCCTGTTGCCATGGAGACCGGCCAGGACTGGGTGTGTGCGTGTGTGTGTGGTTGCTTTTTTCAGATGGATCTGTTTCTTCCATCTGTCCCAGCAGAGCACCAGATCCCTCTAAACACACAGTTTTACAGACGGTCATGTTTCCGTCACTTTGGAGCCTTAAAACGTAACTAAAACTAAACTAAACTAACTTCAGCTCATCTTATCAGAGGAAAAACAAACACTTTTAGTGCACATACGTTCATCCAGAGCGTATAATTCACCTGTCAGTCCACCAGAGGGCACCGCGTCAGTGTCACGATCAGCCTCTGCGTGAAAAGAAAGCTGCGTTAGGTTTGCCGATAGAGACCACGTGGTTAGTGTTGGGATGAGATGGTTTCGGTTCAAATACGTGATTTTACCTCAGTAATATTTACAGCCTGGATATAAAAGTGTTCGTAGCTTCAGGTCTGTAAAATGGTTCTGATCCAGAAGTGTCTTTAGCTGCAATACCAGCGAGTGCCACTAGAGGTCGGCTCCAAAAAGCCTCCGGCTCCATAGACTCCCATTCAACTTCTCTCATCAAATCCAAAGTGAATAAAATGTGTCCATCAGTTATCTCGGTGTTGTTAGCTAAAGTCACTCCTTCTTCTTAGTTTTCTGGAGGTCCATCTGAAAATAATCCCTCATTCATTAGAAAAGAAGATTCAAGAACACCTGTTTTTGGGGGCGTGTCTGTTTGATTGACAGGCCTGTGGTGCAGTCAGGTTACAGCTATCGGTGGGCGGGACGTAGTATCGTCAGGTTTCCAATCAGATCGGTCAGATCCACCGCTGGCTCCTCCCCCAGCTCGTCCAAATATGGTCACTTCCTGCTCCAAACCGCTCCGAACTAACAAGATGGTGACGGACAGAATCTGAACTGGAGGATTCATAACGTTCACAAACCAACGATGACATCACTGATGGTTGATGACATCACTGATGGTTCGACTCATCTGACTGTCCCAAACCTCCTTCATCACTGAGACTTCGTCACATGACCTCCTTCTTCTAACCCGGTTATACGAGTGTGAACTTTTTCACTCTTAAGCGGAACAAAACGTGACACTGACGCCCTCTGGTGGACTGTCTGGTGTTAACAGGGTCCAGGTTTAAAAATACCAAAGTTTCCCTTTAAGCACAGATGTACAGGAACTTTTCCAGGAGTAAAAACTTCCTCCGGGACTTTACGACCTGAGAGATTCAACAAATCAGTCCGCTGTCGTGTTAAAGTGAATCGTCAGACGCAGAATCGGGCTTCTCCGTCCTAATTATCCAAGAGCACCACCCCAAAAGTTCCCAACCTTCAGAAAGTACCGCCTCCCGCACAGGTATGGTTCCTGGGGCAAAGTGGTCCCCTCCGGTGGAACCACGTGTTCGACACCAATAAGTCTTGTTTTCTTCCAGTTTGAAGTACCAGAAGGAACCAGTTTGATTGGTGCCTGATTCATTCAGTGACGTTAAGGGTTCCCTGCCAGTCGAGTTGACCTCCTGTAGTTGATCTAACGATGTCCCCGACATGTCCCTGACATGGTCTCAGATGTTCCCGGTCTAACGCTGTGGTTCTCCTGTTTTCTCTCAGAGGAGCGACGTCCATCGTGTACCGCTGTGAGGAGAAACAGACCCAGAAACCCTTCGCTGTCAAAGTCCTCAAGAAAACGGTCAGTTGGTGCCGCGAGTCGGACCGTTGACACGCAACCGTAGACCGATGAGCCAAAACATTATTTATGTTATTTATATTATATTTATTTGATTATATTGTAACAAAGCGATACGTCGAATTCGGGAAAGGTCGGTTCTCAAAGTCCGGTTGTTGGATGTGGAAGGAGTTGGCCGGAGTAAAGACCGAGCCAGGACCGGAGCGTCTCCAGAACCTTACGGGGTGCTGCCGGTTCGGTGCCGTATGGACTACCAACCTACCAGCAGAGGTTCGACGGCGGGACCGGAACACGTCTCGTGCAAGGATCCGTTGCTGACGTCTCAATTCCTGTTACCACGGTGACCTTCAGAGGTCCGGTAGAGCCGCCAGGCGTTCATCATGTTTTGGCTCATCGGTGTATCGTCGGTCCGTCGGGGAGGTTCTGATTCTGGTCTTTGAGCTGATCTTGGTTCTTCGAGTCGTTCCTCACGTGTTCGTTCTGACGTTGTTTCTTCTGTTGCAGATCGACAAGAAAATCGTCCGCACAGAGATCGGCGTCCTGCTGCGTCTTTCCCACCCGAACATCGTGAGTATCCGACGTCTCTCTCCGCGCCACCGGCAGTGTTGCCATGGAGACGAGTGGTTCTGATCGTAATAAGACAACAAGATAACATGAACACAAAGAAATCTGGTTCTGAATATTAAATGTGTATCAATACCAGAATCTGGCTACTAGTCTAGGTCATGAATCAAGTCTTTAGTGGACTAGTCCAAGTAATGAATCAAGTTTAGTCATATTATTTAAATTCTATTGTGTCTCTGATCTTAATTAAACTGTCGATTATGAATAAAACTTCCTGTTTTTGTTTGCGGTGCAGATTCAGCTGAAAGAGATCTTTGAGACGGACACTGACATCGCTTTGGTTCTGGAGCTGGTGACCGGAGGAGAGCTGTTTGACCGGTACGTTCACACCGTTTAGTTGCAGGTGTTTCTGTACTTGCAGCTGTCGGTTTAGTTGCTGTAGTTGCAGCGGTTGGTTTAGTTGCTGTAGTTGCAGCAGTTTATTTAGTTTCTGTAGTTGCAGCAGTTGGTTTAGTTTCTGTAGTTGCAGCGGTTGGTTTAGTTTCTGTAGTTGCAGCGGTTGGTTTAGTTTCTGTAGTTGCAGCGGTTGGTTTAGTTTCTGTAGTTGCAGCGGTTTATTTAGTTTCTGTGGTTGCAGCGGTTGGTTTAGTTTCTGTAGTTGAAGCGGTTTGTTTAGTTTCTGTAGTTGCAGCGGTTGGTTTAGTTTCTGTAGTTGCAGCGGTTGGTTTAGTTTCTGTGGTTGCAGCGGTTGGTTTAGTTTCTGTAGTTGCTGCGGTTGGTTTAGTTTCTGTAGTTGCAGCGGTTGGTTTAGTTTCTGTAGTTGCAGTGGTTGGTTTAGTTGCTGTAGTTGAAGCGGTTTGTTTAGTTTCTGTAGTTGAAGCGGTTTGTTTAGTTTCTGTAGTTGAAGCGGTTTGTTTAGTTTCTGTAGTTGCAGCGGTTGGTTTAGTTTCTGTAGTTGCAGCGGTTGGTTTAGTTTCTGTAGTTGCAGCGGTTGGTTTAGTTTCTGTAGTTGCAGCAGTCGGTTTAGTTTCTGTAGTTAGCGGTTGGTTTAGTTTCTGTTTGTTTAGTTTCTGTAGTTGCAGCAGTTTCTGTAGTTTGGTTTAGTTTCTGTAGTTGCAGCTGTCGGTTTAGTTGCTGTAGTTGCAGCGGTTTATTTAGGTTTGTTTAGTTTCTGTAGTTGCAGCAGTTGGTTTAGTTTCTGTAGTTGCAGCGGTTGGTTTAGTTTCTGTAGTTGCAACGGTTGGTTTAGTTTCTGTAGTTTGCAGCTGGTTGCAGCGGTTTAGTTTCTGTAGTTGCAGCAGTTGGTTTAGTTTCTGTAGTTGCAGTGGTTTGTTTAGTTTCTGTAGTTGCAGCTGTCGGTTTAGTTGCTGTAGTTGCAGCGGTTTATTTAGTTTCTGTAGTTGCAGCAGTTGGTTTAGTTTCTGTAGTTGCAGTGGTTGGTTTAGTTTCTGTAGTTGCAGCGGTTGGTTTAGTTGGTTTAGTTGCTGTAGTTGCAGCTGTTGGTTTAGTTGCTGTAGTTGCAGCGGTTTATTTAGTTTCTGTAGTTGCAGCAGTTGGTTTAGTTTCTGTAGTTGCAGCGGTTTGTTTAGTTTCTGTAGTTGCAGCGGTTTGTTTAGTTTCTGTAGTTGCAGCGGTTTGTTTAGTTTCTGTAGTTGCAGCAGTTGGTTTAGTTTCTGTAGTTGCAGCTGTCGGTTTAGTTGCTGTAGTTGCAGCGGTTGGTTTAGTTGCTGTAGTTGCAGCAGTTTATTTAGTTTCTGTAGTTGCAGCAGTCGGTTTAGTTTCTGTAGTTGCAGCGGTTGGTTTAGTTGCTGCAGTTGCAGCGGTTGGTTTAGTTTCTGTAGTTGCAGCGGTTGGTTTAGTTTCTGTAGTTGCAGTGGTTGGTTTAGTTGGTTTAGTTGCTGTAGTTGCAGCAGTTGGTTTAGTTGGTTTAGTTGCTGTAGTTGCAGCGGTTTGTTTAGTTTCTGTAGTTGCAGTGGTTTGTTTAGTTTCTGTAGTTGCAGCTGTCGGTTTAGTTGCTGTAGTTGCAGCGGTTGGTTTAGTTGCTGTAGTTGCAGCGGTTTATTTAGTTTCTGTAGTTGCAGCAGTTGGTTTAGTTTCTGTAGTTGCAGCGGTTGGTTTAGTTTCTGTAGTTGCAGCGGTTGGTTTAGTTGGTTTAGTTGCTGTAGTTGCAGCAGTTGGTTTAGTTGGTTTAGTTGCTGTAGTTGCAGCGGTTGGTTTAGTTGCTGTAGTTGCAGCGGTTTATTTAGTTTCTGTAGTTGCAGCAGTTGGTTTAGTTTCTGTAGTTGCAGCGGTTTGTTTAGTTTCTGTAGTTGCAGCGGTTTGTTTAGTTTCTGTAGTTGCAGCGGTTTGTTTAGTTTCTGTAGTTGCAGCAGTTGGTTTAGTTTCTGTAGTTGCAGCTGTCGGTTTAGTTGCTGTAGTTGCAGCGGTTGGTTTAGTTGCTGTAGTTGCAGCAGTTTATTTAGTTTCTGTAGTTGCATTTAGTTTCTGTAGTTTCAGTCGGTTTGTAGTTGCAGCGGTTGGTTTAGTTGCTGCAGTTGCAGCGGTTGGTTTAGTTTCTGTAGTTGCAGCGGTTGGTTTAGTTTCTGTAGTTGCAGTGGTTGGTTTAGTTGGTTTAGTTGCTGTAGTTGCAGCAGTTGGTTTAGTTGGTTTAGTTGCTGTAGTTGCAGTGGTTGGTTTAGTTGGTTTAGTTGCTGTAGTTGCAGCTGTCGGTTTAGTTTCTGTAGTTGCAGCGGTTGGTTTAGTTTCTGTAGTTGCAGTGGTTGGTTTAGTTGGTTTAGTTGCTGTAGTTGCAGCAGTTGGTTTATTTTCTGTAGTTGCAGTGGTTGGTTTAGTTGGTTTAGTTGCTGTAGTTGCAGCGGTTGGTTTGGTTTCTGTAGTTGCAGCGGTTGGTTTAGTTGGTTTAGTTTCTGTAGTTGCAGCGGTTGGTTTAGTTGGTTTAGTTTCTGTAGTTGCAGCTGTCGGTTTAGTTGTAGTTGCAGCAGTTGGTTTAGTTGGTTTAGTTTCTGTAGTTGCAGCAGTTGGTTTAGTTTCTGTAGTTGCAGCGGTTGGTTTAGTTGGTTTAGTTTCTGTCGTTGCAGCGGTTGGTTTAGTTTCTGTAGTTGCAGCTGTCGGTTTAGTTGCTGTAGTTGCAGCAGTTGGTTTAGTTGGTTTAGTTTCTGTCGTTGCAGCGGTTGGTTTAGTTGGTTTAGTTTCTGTCGTTGCAGCGGTTGGTTTAGTTTCTGTAGTTGCAGCTGTCGGTTTAGTTGCTGTAGTTGCAGCAGTTGGTTTAGTTGGTTTAGTTTCTGTAGTTGCAGCAGTTGGTTTAGTTTCTGTAGTTGCAGCGGTTGGTTTAGTTGGTTTAGTTTCTGTCGTTGCAGCGATTGGTTTAGTTTGTTTAGTTTGTGTAGTTGCAGCGGTTGGTTTAGTTTCTGTAGTTGCAGCTGTCGGTTTAGTTGCTGTAGTTGCAGCAGTTTGTTTTCCAGGAAGTCAGAAACAGATCCAGCTGTTTTCTTACATCACTGTTGGTAAAACAAACAGACAACATGTAGATCAGCCAATCAGAGAGCAGATCATTATAAAACCACAGGTGTGAATCTTCAGATGTGTTTTACATCTCCGTGTTTGTGTCATGTGATATTTCTACCGCGTTCTTGTTTCCAGGATCGTGGAGCGCGGTTACTACAGCGAGAGAGACGCCGCCCACGTCATCAAACAGATCCTGGAGGCCGTGGCGGTAAGACGCTGCATTTACTCTGTTGGACTCACAAACACTGTCCTCTACAGGCAGAGACAGGAACTACAGAAACACTGTCCTCTACAGGCAGAGACAGGAACTACAGAAACACTGTCCTCTACAGGCAGAGACAGGAACTACAGAAACACTGTCCTCTATTTTCTTCTGTCTCTATGCTGATTAGATTGAAGCTCTCTGTTCAGTCCCAGCAGCCTCACACCAAACCTCAGCCATAAAATGGCTGTTTTTAGATCTGACTCCAGTGGGTCGGTGTGAACAAGGTGTGACATCATCTCAACACTTCCACATCACCTTTGATGGAGTTCTGTTAAACAGGAAGCTGAAATCGATCTGAAATAAAAAAGGATTTGACTTCTTATGAGGACAGAAAATGTTTTCAGCTCCAACATAAGTAGATTTTTTTTCCTTCTTTTTTCTCGCTGCTTGGAGACAAATCTAGTTTTCGTTTCTCATGTAGGTGTGAGCCCTCCTCCGGCCGATGAATCAGTGTTCCTGTTTCTCTGCAGACTTAATCAAACGTTAAATTGGCACAAAATCATATTTACAGGCCAGAATAAGAACCACGAGGCGTTCACTGACATGCTAACACAACAGTCAGTGAATCAGAATGACGTGTGATTGTTGACAACATGAGAGAAATCATCTTCTGAAGTTCGTCAGTTATCACAGTGAAAACACTTATAGGCTGAGAGGACGTCTGTCTGACGAGACGAGCTCGGGGGAAACAAACCCAGCGTCTTCATGAGCACATCTGTCTTCAGGGTTTGGCTGTGTTCATGATGTCACGGCAACTGTTGGAATAAACAACTAATATATCAACATGAACATAAGTTATATCAGTGAAATAGAAATATTGATCATTTTTAGTGGTTTCATTCTCCCGTTGTCATGGAAACGGCAACAAGAAACAATCAATTTGAAGACCAAAAAAACATGAAGAAATTATGTTAATAGTTGCATGTGTATATAGTTGCTGTAGTTGCTGCATTTAGTTGCTGTCATTGATTTAGTTGTAGTAGTTGCAGGTGTTGCTGTTGTTATTAAAGTTGCTGGAGTGTGTTTAGTTGCAGGTGTTGCACATGGCAGCAGCGTGCAGTGGTTGCAGGTCTCTTATGTAACAGCAGCTTCCATCCTGCTGCTGAACAGATTAAAACCGGATTAACACACACACACACACACACACACACACACACACACACACACACACACACACACACACACACACACACACACACACACACACACACACACACACACACACACACACACACACACACACACACACACTGACCACAGCTGACCTACATTCACCACCCAGAGAAACATACGCCTGCTTATACGTGTGTGTAATGGGTGTGTGTGTGTGTGTGTGTGTGTGTGTGTGTGTGTGTGTGTGTGTGTGTGTGTGTGTGTGTGTGTTAGGAGTACACACTACAGTTGTATTTCTTGTGAGTGTGGTATTAATCTGCAGCGTCAGTCACAAAGCAGTGCTGCGTTCACTGTCTATAACAACAGTAGGACAGTCCAGCATCTGTGGTGAGTTCACTGTCTGTAATAACTTATATTTATTTTCAGTATTTCTGAGGTCCGTCCTCATGACCGGTCCTGGTGGTTGCCCCCCCCTCCACCCCCCATCTCTCTCCACCCCCAGGAGGAGGCCATCTGTCCGTTAACTCTGTTTCAGTACTTCCTGCCCCCCCCCCGCCTCACCTGAAGGCCTTTTCTTTTCCCGCCTGTTCGCTGCTCTTCTTCTTTCTGTCACAGCTTCAGTAACACGACTCGTGTTTCTCTCGTGTGTTTCAGTATTTACACGAGAACGGCGTCGTGCACCGCGACCTGAAACCCGAGAACCTGCTGTACGCCGACCTGTCGCTGGACGCCCCGCTGAAGATAGGTAACCAATCAGAGGCCACCGTGTCCACACCTGAGGAGCTCGAAGTTCATCCGTCGACGGGACACAAACAAAAACTGTCGTCATGGAGACATTCAGTGAAACAGCACAGTTGGGAGATTCTGACTGATTCAAACAAACAAACAACAAACAAACTGACTGAAAAAACTTGATTATTTCAGTTCTGAATTTTATCTATCGAAAATAAATTCCTCAAATCAAAGGAAAACAACCCGGAGACAAATAGTGTTCCAGTATCGGAGTATTCTCAAGCTCCTGCAGTCCCTGAACGCATCAAAACCTTTTCAATAACAATATCAGCTCCCTGGATATTTTAGTTTTAACGTGAGAATAAAATAGAAAAGAACAGAGTTGATTTTTGGAGACGACTCTGCATCCAGATGGCCGTCGAGCCGCCGGCCAACAGTTACAGACGGAGGACGCTCACATTCAGCCTCCGCCAACTCCTCTGGTTCAAAGACTCACACACATTCTCCTCCACCTGCAGCCTCCACCTGCAGCCTCCACCGCTCCTTAAATAGAAACAGGAAACACACCGAGAGACTTTAAAAAATGTCTAATGAGGAAATATTCTCTCTTCCAGCCGACTTCGGTCTCTCCAAGATCATCGACGACCAGGTGACCATGAAGACCGTATGTGGTACTCCGGGGTACTGCGGTAAGTACACAGTAGCAGTAGAAGGTGTAGTAGCAGTAGTAGAAGTATTCATCTGTGTTGCTGTGATTTCCGGAGGTGGGGAGTGATGGGTTCATGCACCCGCTGCTCTGTGGGATTTCTCAAAGCTCTCAGTCAGAGCTTCTTTCAGCCATCTGGCAGCTCAACGACTTCTCTGCCTGCAGCTCCAGAGATCCTGCGAGGAAATGCTTACGGCCCCGAGGTGGACATGTGGTCGGTGGGCGTCATCCTCTACATCCTGTGAGTCCATCAACACCTCGCTGCCGGTCACACACACACACACACACACACACACACACACACACACACACACACACACACACACACACACACACACACACACACACACACACACACACACACACACACACACACACACACACACACACACACACACACACACACACACACACACACACACACACACACACACACACACACACACACACACACACACACACACACACACACACACACACACACACACACACACACACACACACACACACACACACACACACACACACACACACACACACACACACACACACACACACACACACACACACACACACACACACACACACACACACACACACACACACACACACACACACACACACACACACACACACACACACACACACACACACACACACACACACACACACACACACACACACACACACACACACACACACACACACACACACACACACACACACACACACACACACACACACACACACACACACACACACACACACACACACACACACACACACACACACACACACACACACACACACACACACACACACACACACACACACACACACACACACACACACACACACACACACACACACACACACACACACACACACACACACACACACACACACACACACACACACACACACACACACACACACACACACACACACACACACACACACACACACACACACACACACACACACACACACACACACACACACACACACACACACACACACACACACACACACACACACACACACACACACACACACACACACACACACACACACACACACACACACACACACACACACACACACACACACACACACACACTTACACACACACACACACACACACACACACACACACACACACACACACACACACACACACACACACACACACACACACACACACACACACACACACACACACACACACACACACACACACACACACACACACACACACACACACACACACACACACACACACACACACACACACACACACACACACACACACACACACACACACACACACACACACACACACACACACACACACACACACACACACACACTCACACACTTACACACACACACACACACACACACACACACACACACACACACACACACACACACACACACACACACACACACACACACACACACACACACACACACACACACACGTCAGGATGGATTTCTTCTGTCTGTCTCATAACTGTCATCATTTGTGTTGATGGTGCGTTCAAATGCTTCTGATGTAACAGCCGTCGATCACGACGCACTAAAAGTGATTTGACATCATCGGCATCCTTTTAGTTTCCTTGAAGATATTTATGTTTTATTTTACTTGAAGACTTCTTTTGTTTTGAAGGGCTGTTTTTATGGAAGTACTCTCACTATCTTCCCTCACCACTTCCTGTTCCTCAGACTCTGCGGGTTCGAGCCCTTCTTCGACCCGCGGGGTGATCAGTACATGTACAGCCGCATCCTCAACTGCGACTACGAGTTTGTGTCTCCGTGGTGGGACGACGTGTCCCTGAACGCCAAGGACCTGGTGAGTTCTTCCAGAGACCTGAGACTGGATTTAGGAAGGTCTTAGTAGGACTTGGACTAGTCTAGAAAGGACTTGGATTTGTACGTAGCCGCTTGAGTTTTGAATGACTTAGATCACTACACGAGTCAGAATCTGGTCGTGTCTTCGTGCCTTCGTGCCTTCGTGTCTTCGTGCCTTCGTGTCTTCGTGCCTTCGTGTCGTGTCTTCGTGCCGTCGTGTCTTCGTGTCTTCGTGCCTTCGTGTCTTCGTGCCGTCGTGTCTTCTTCGTGCCTTCGTGACTTCGTGTCGTCGTGTCGTCGTGTCTTCGTGACTTCGTGTCTTCCTGGCTTCGTGTCTTCGTGCCTTCGTGTCTTCGTGTCTTCGTGCCATCATGTCTTCGTGTCTTCGTGACTTTGTGTCTTCGTGCCGTTGTGTCTTCGTGCCGTTGTGTCTTCGTGCCGTTGTGTCTTCGTGCCTTCGTGTCGTGTCTTCGTGCTGTTGTGTCTTCGTGCCGTTGTGTCTTCGTGACTTCGTGCCTTCGTGTCTTCGTGCCATTGTGTCTTCGTGACTTCGTGCCTTCGTGTCTTCGTGTCTTCGTGCCGTTGTGTCTTTGTGTCTTCGTGCCTTCGTGTCTTTGTGTCTTCGTGCCGTTGTGTCTTCGTGCCGTTGTGTCTTCGTGACTTCGTGCCTTCGTGTCTTCGTGCCGTTGTGTCTTCGTGCCTTCGTGTCGTGTCTTCGTGCCGTCGTGTCTTCGTGCCGTCGTGTCTTCGTGTCTTCGTGCCTTCGTGTCTTCGTGCCTTTGTGTCGTGTCTTCGTGCCGTCGTGTCTTCGTGTCTTCGTGTCTTCGTGCCTTCGTGACTTCGTGTCGTCGTGTCTTCGTGACTTCGTGTCTTCCTGGCTTCGTGTCTTCGTGCCTTCGTGTCTTCGTGCCTTCGTGTCTTCGTGCCTTCGTGTCTTCGTGTCTTCGTGTCTTCGTGACGTTGTGTCTTCGTGTCTTCGTGCCGTTGTGTCTTCGTGCCTTCGTGTCGTGTCTTCGTGCCGTTGTGTCTTCGTGCCGTTGTGTCTTCGTGACTTCGTGCCTTCGTGTCTTCGTGACTTCGTGCCTTCGTGTCTTCGTGTCTTCGTCGTTGTGTCTTCGTGTCTTCGTGCCGTTGTGTCTTTCGTGTCTTCGTGCCGTTGTGTCTTCGTGTCTTTCGTGTCTTCGTGACCGTTGTGTCTTCGTGCCGTTGTGTCTTCGTGTCTTCGTGCCTTCGTGTCTTCGTGACTTCGTGCCGTTGTGTCTTCGTGCCTTCGTGTCTTCGTGCCGTTGTGTCTTCGTGCCTTCGTGTCTTTGTGTCTTCGTGCCGTTGTGTCTTCGTGCCGTTGTGTCTTCGTGACTTCGTGTCTTCGTGCCTTCGTGTCTTTGTGTCTTTGTGTCTTCGTGCCGTTGTGTCTTCGTGCCGTTGTGTCTTCGTGACTTCGTGTCTTTGTGTCTTCGTGCCGTTGTGTCTTCGTGCCGTTGTGTCTTCGTGACTTCGTGCCTTCGTGTCTTCGTGCCGTTGTGTCTTCGTGTCTTCGTGCCTTCGTGTCTTTGTGTCTTCGTGCCGTTGTGTCTTCGTGCCGTTGTGTCTTCGTGACTTCGTGTCTTCGTGCCGTTGTGTCTTCGTGTCTTCGTGCCTTCGTGTCTTCATGTCTTCGTGTCTTCGTGACTTTGTGTCTTCGTGCCATCATGTCTTTGTGTCTTCGTGACTTTGTGTCTTCGTGCCGTTGTGTCTTCGTGTCTTCGTGCCGTTGTGTCTTCGTGCCGTTGTGTCTTCGTGCCTTCGTGTCGTGTCTTCGTGCTGTTGTGTCTTCGTGCCGTTGTGTCTTCGTGACTTCGTGCCTTCGTGTCTTCGTGCCATTGTGTCTTCGTGACTTCGTGCCTTCGTGTCTTCGTGTCTTCGTGCCGTTGTGTCTTTGTGTCTTCGTGCCTTCGTGTCTTTGTGTCTTCGTGCCGTTGTGTCTTCGTGCCGTTGTGTCTTCGTGACTTCGTGCCTTCGTGTCTTCGTGCCGTTGTGTCTTCGTGCCTTCGTGTCGTGTCTTCGTGCCGTTGTGTCTTCGTGTCTTTGTGCCGTTGTGTCTTCGTGCCGTTGTGTCTTCGTGACTTCGTGCCTTCGTGTCTTCGTGCCGTTGTGTCTTCGTGTCTTCGTGCCTTCGTGTCTTTGTGTCTTTGTGTCTTCGTGCCGTTGTGTCTTCGTGCCGTTGTGTCTTCGTGACTTTGTGTCTTTGTGTCTTCGTGCCGTTGTGTCTTCGTGACTTCGTGTCTTTGTGTCTTCGTGCCGTTGTGTCTTCGTGCCTTCGTGTCTTCGTGCCGTTGTGTCTTCGTGTCTTCGTGCCTTCGTGTCTTCATGTCTTCGTGTCTTCGTCCGTCTGCAGGTCAGTAAGCTGATCGTTCTCGACCCTCAGAAGCGCCTCAGTGTCCGGGAGGCTCTGCTCCATCCGTGGGTTCTGGGTAAAGCGGCCCGGTTCTCCCACATGGACACGACTCAGAGGAAACTGCAGGAATTCAACGCTCGACGCAAACTGAAGGTTCGTCACTCGGCGGACGGAAACACGGAAAACTCAAAACTAAACTTCTCATTTAATTCAGGAACTCGAGAACGTTTCTAACATCTCTGAGGAAACTAGAAGTCTCGGGGCGTTTTTAACGCTCTAGTTTGGACGCCACGTTGTGTTTATGTCATGTTGTTTGTTCCTGTTGTTCCAGTCGGGAAGTTGACGGGAAAATTCTCCGTGTTTGTTGCTCACGAAATAAAACAAATCATGTTTTCTGTCGGCAGGCTGCCATGAAGGCCGTCGTGGCCACCAGCCGGATGCACGAGGGCTCGCGGCGTCGCACCGACAGCTGTGAGATTCCCGGTTCGGGGACTTCCAGGCAGAGCAGCATGCAGCAGGACCCGCCTCCTGAGTCCCCAAGCCCCGCCCCCACAGACAAGGAGGCTCCGACGCCGGACCAGGAGGTGCCGCAGGAAGTTGAGTCGAAGCCTGCAGACCAAAGTGCCCTCAGCCCCCCGCCCCCACGCAGCCCCAAACCACCCAGCTCTGATGTCACGCTCACAGGCCCCGCCCCCTCCAGACCACCGCTGCGTGCCGACGGGTCGCGACAGGCATCCGTCATCCCCAAAACCGTGCTGGTCCAACCGCGGCTGCCGCGGAAGAGCTTCTCTGTCATAGAGTCCTCCCCGAGAGTCGCGGCCACGCCTGCGCTGGCCACACCCCCAAGTCCCAACAACCTAAGCAACGGTTTCATACCGGGGGCGGAGCCTACCAGTAAGACCGCCCACTGCCAGTGATTACTCCCCAAAAAAACCAGAGATGCGTCACAGTTCATTTCAGCCTTCGATCGGCTCTTTACAAACATCACATTAACGTTTCGGGACCAAATTACACCAAAAACATCGAACCAGAATCATCGCAACTTCCAGTTCTGTAGCTCCGCTGTCAGGCTAACATGCTAACATGCTAACAGCTGTCGACAGGTGTTTTTGCAGGTGAACAGATGTTCTGTCTTTTCAGTATTAAAACATTTGTCCCACATCAGCACTTATCTGCTCCAATCCTGTGGTGAGGAAAACAACGCAAAGGTTTTTTAACGTGGACAGAAAGTAAAGATTTTGTTTATTTATACATAAAAAACAGCCTTCGTCCGTGTTTCATGAAGTTATTGTAGTTTTAATGCGATGTGCTCGTTTTACTGGCCGCAAACAAAATCATCCAAATATTTGCGTGTCTCTTCTCGTAGATTTTAATAATCTGATTAACGAGCTAATTAGCTCTTTTCTCCGGGAAGAGGATTTTTAACGGCTTTTTGTTTTACATAAAAAATGAACAGTAATTCTTTAAATGAACTTCATCACATGGTTCACTGTTATAATCACGATAAATGTTCACTTCCATTAACGACTTCGCTTTAGTCGGCATCACTAAGCTAGCTTGCTTGATAATAACGTTAACAAATACTTGTATACTCTAAGAAGGTAAAATATTAAAGTTCTTGTGTTAAATTTCAATCCTTTAAAATAATTTATTTACAAATGTCATTTTAACCAGCTAGCTCTGAATTATTTTATACGTCAACAAGACTCCACGTGTGTTTTTTTCTGAATCATCAGAAACCAGTTTGTTTTTCTTACCACAGACGTTAAACGGCTCAAATAAATTAGCGTGTTTACGACGTAAACGAAGCGCCGCATCGGTGGCTACGATGTGAATTATCGGGACGTGACGTCTGATCGTTTGCGGCTGGAATTAAAGGGACATTCTGAGTTTTTATTCTCATCTCTGAGCCGGTTGGTCGAGTTAACGCCAAAGTCGTACGTTAAGAGATTCGTGAAACAGTTTGAAGGAAACTTATTAAAGTTATGAACACGAATGTATTTCTACGTGTTCTGTGAGGTTTCGACGACGTGTTGAAACCAGGTGGAAAATGAACTTCAGAACCTGAAACCGATCGATCTTCGGATCCCGATCTGTTCTACGAGGAATCTGAACGTGGAGCTTCATTTCGGTCGTACGTTCGTTCTGTCGTTCACCGACGAACACTTTGGATTATTTCCACCTGTCACGACACTCAGATGGAAATCAGTTTCTTAGTATGTGTGTGGAGTCGGATGTTGTTAGCTTAGCTTAGCATTAAGACAGGAAACAGGGAAACAACGAGCGTGGCTGTGTCCTCAGTTCAAGCGTCCACCAAGAGGGGGCGCCGTGGGGCCACGAACGATGACGATGCTTCGTGTACGTCGTTTATTCACCGGTGGAAGTTGACGTTGCACTTCGTCAGTTTGTTTTTAAAAATCAGATGATTTTTGTGATTTTTTTTTTTAGCACGTTTTCTGTATTGTCCATTGAGGAATTTAAAAAAAAAATATATATATATTGCACCTTAAAAAAACCAGACGGAAAGTAGCTGACGTCTCCTGCAGTCGACTGTTAGTCTGTTCTTATTTCTTATTTCTTCACTCTGCGGCATCATGAACGTCTTCAAACCCCAAAAATGTACCGAGAGGCCTGAAAGTGAATCTGCATGAAGTCGGTTTTTGGACGTAAATCATAAAAAACAAAACATCGTCAGGATTTAAACGAACCAGTGAAGAACGACATCTCGCAGATTTAACAAACAACTGAAACGTAATTTGCGTTGAGTTGATAAATGATCCGCCGTCGCCGGACGAGCCGGTCGGCGGGTTTTGGTAGATTTTTTCGTACTCGACACACAAACGTGAGACTGAAGTCCGTCTGAGCGTCTCTTGAAATGATGAACTTTTCCTTTAAGTCCTGATCTGGGACAAACAGACTCCTCCCACTTCCTCTTCTCGTGGTTCGGACGGTGAACGTTTCGTCGGACGGAGTGGACCGATTGTATTTTATTCAACTTTGGTGGACGTGAAGGACGTGAAGGACGTGAAGGACGGACGGAGCAGCTCGGTCTCTCCGGTTTTCTTCTTCTTCTTCTGCATCGTGTGCGTTTCTTCGAGCGTGCGCGTCGAGACGCTTTCGGACGTTTAAATGTTGCCGTGAAACTCTCGATCGGAGAAACTCGCAGTTTTCTTCCGGACGTTTTTATCCTTTCGACTCTTCGCCGCCGTCGCCGCCCGTTGACTTTGGTCTTCTTGCCGCCGTGTGAGTAGCTAGCGTAGCGCCGTGAGTAGCGTTCAGCTGAGTCACTCGTCGTGTTCGTGAGCTTCTAGTAAACGTTGTGTTGTTTACACTCTTATCGGCGGCGACTCGCTCCACCGTTCACGCCGTAGTCCGGTCGTAGAGTTATTACCGACATCTTCACGGCTCCACGTGTTCAAGACCCAGCTCCTTTAAAATAAACAAAAAACATCAACAAATTTGACCTTTGACCTTTGTTGGAAATCCGAAACCCTCTCATCCGATCTGAAACCACACGTTCTACCTCTTTTTGTACAGAGGGCTTCCAAAACGTCAACACAACGACGCAGAACGATCCCGAAAGGAAACAAAAAAGACGAGCAGACAAAAAAATAATAAAGTACAGATTTATACACAAAACTACGGAGGCCCAGACGGTCCAATCAGGACGGAGGGCTGAGAAAATCCTTTAAAACCTGCAGTTCTCAGATCTGTTAACTGATCCTGGAGTCATCAAGGAACTAGTTATGAACAGTTCATCAGCGTTAAACTGGTTTCTGGTTCACTGAGAGTTTCAGGATGTTCCATAAATGCAGTTTCACCTCCTTCAGACTGCAGTTCAGGTCACTTTTCATCAGATCCAGATCTCTGAAACATGATGCAGAAGCTGCAATACCAGCGAGTGCCACTAGAGGTCGGCTCCAAAAAGCCTCCGGCTCCATAGACTCCCATTCAACTTCTCTCATCAAATCCAAAGTGAATAAAATGTGTCCATCAGTTATCTCGGTGTTGTTAGCTAAAGTCACTCCTTCTTATTAGTTTTCTGGAGGTCCATCTGAAAATAATCCCTCATTCATTAGAAAAGAAGATTCAAGAAGACCTGGTTTTGGGGGCGTGTCTGTTTGATTGACAGGCCTGTGGTGCAGTCAGGTTACAGCTATCGGTGGGCGGGACGTAGTATCGTCAGGTTTCCGATCAGATCGGTCAGATGCACCGCTGGCTCCTCCCCCAGCTCGTCCAAATATGGTCACTTCCTGCTCCAAACCGCTCTGAACTAACAAGATGGTGACGGATAGAATCTGAACTGGAGGATTCATAACGTTTGTGGTAAATAACAGTGAAGATCTGATTCTCCTGCAGTCTGAACGAAGAGTAAAAGTGTCTCTGAGCTTTTTGTTCCGTCTCAGCCACCGTAGGAAATCCTGGATTGTAAAGTGAAATACGTTCGTCCTTTAAAGGGCTTCTTGTTTTTAAAGAGGAACCAAACGTCTGAACATGTGACTCCAGTTTGTTTGGTTTCTCTTTAACTCATTTAATGAGTCTTCTGCTGGACAGACGTGTCACAGACGTGTCACAGACGTGTCACACCTGAACAGGTGTGTAACTTGTCACCCTGGGTAACTCTCTGTCTGAAGCATGTAACTGTATATTTGATTTGCATCTATACTCTTCTGTACAAACATGAATATTTTGCTTCTATTTATCAAGCTGATGGAGATTTAAGGAGGGTTGTGATTGGTCGGGGGGGGGGGGGTTGAGGTGGGCGGGGCTAAACTGTAAATGTTTGTTTTGTGTTTGATGAGTAAACTCGTACCTTTTTTTTATTTCTGACAGACGACGTATGAAGCGACGCGTGAATTTCTGCATGTATAATTTAACTTCCTTTGATCACATCGGATTCACAGAGACAGTCTGGAACCGGCAGGACTGGTCCGGCACCAGGTCCCGGACCAGGTCCCGGACCTGGTGCCCATCACATGTACAGTAAACGTTATCTGACAGAAAATTAGTCGTTTGTTTTTCTTCATCTTCAACATCAACTCTGATATTTACTTTTTATGTCATGAACATAAATATTTGGACACATTTCAATTCATACAAAATGTTTTTTAATCTTTGTTAAAAGTCCTCAAAATGCAACGTGAAAACATCAGAATTCCGCCGTCTTTTGGAGAAATTATTGATTAAACAATCAAAGCATGAGATCGATTGATAGTTTTTATAAATCAACACGGGGGTCTATTTAATTTTTATTTGTTAAACAAATGTTAAAAGGTGTGAGTATCAGCAGGTTGATGGGTTCAGAGTTTTAATAAAAGTCCTTGTAAGAATGATGAATAAAGTTTTAATCCCGTGTGATGAAGCTAACGGTCTCTCGGGAATTGAACCTGCGACTTTGGAGCCCCCCGTCAGTCCTGTGAGCAGAGTTTCTGTCGGTGCGCTCGTCCATCCTGGATGGTCCCGCACCAGTACGAGGACGTGGACCTCCAGTCGGCCGCCGACACCTCCCACACTGAGGTGGCGCTGTAGCCCCCCTCCGACCGGGTCCACGGCCCCCCCGAGCTCATCGCCACCGTGTCATCGAGCCACCACAGAACCTCCTGCACTGGTGAGCTCAGTCTGGTCAGGAGGCAGACCAGCAGGGGAGGAGATCCTGGATCCAGAGGGAACCAGACCGGGCAGAAAATCTCAACCGATGGATCTGAGGAGGAAGTTTTATTTGAAATGGTTTAAATAATGTTTTAGTTGAACTGTCCAGGCGTGGCGTCCCTCAGGGTTCCGTCTTCGGCCCGGTTCCATTTTCAGTCTTCATCAAGTTACAAACCTGAAAAACTCAACATCCATCTCCACGTGTACGCAGACGATACTCAACTTTATTTCAACTAAGATCAGTGAATTTATCTCTTTAAAACTGACCCGAGAAGTATACCGAGTAAGTATTTTTTTACATTTGCCGTTTTTTTAATTGACGCTGTTAAAAACCTGAAACTTGAAAAACTCACAACGTGTTTCGATCTTCAGACGACACAACCGGCGGTAAAAACCCCGAAACACCTTCACAACCTCTCCAGCGTCGTTCCACTCTTCACTGAGATTTAAATTTGACCTTTAACCCCAAACACACCGGACAACAATGGAGGGCAGAACTTTAGCAGAACCGACGTCTTCTTAAACCTTCGTTTTTGTTGTGATGTTTGTTTGTTATAATTTCAGTCTTATTTTTCTGTTTTTGTTCTTTAACGTGTTCTTACTTGTTTTATTATGAAGGATTTCTTGTTTTAAAGAAATTTAAATTACTGATTGTATTATTTTATATTAGAAACTACAGTTCCCATGATCCTCTGCTGCTATCCTCCAGAAACTGAATAAAAGCAACGGTGATGAGAACACAGTGAAGGCGCACCTGTTGTGTTGTCACGACGACGAAGAGGAGCATCATCTTCGTCAGAGTCGTCCGTCTCCTCGCCGCCGCCGTCCACCAGCAGCCGAGTCCCGGAGCTGAAGACCGTCGAGAAAGATGCGGAGCAACTCCTGCAGCGGGAAACACTGTTGTCATGACGACCGACAACACTTCGGGGTGTTAAAGGAGCAGTACACCTCATTTCTCACCCGGCGAGGAAGACGAAGAGGAAGAGGAAGGTCACAGCCGAGTCCATCAGGAGGACGATTAACTGAAGATGAAGAGGAGTTCAGCTGGGAATAAAATAAATATGTTGTTAAAGATATTAAAACATCTTCTGCATATTTCCATTAACACAAATATACTTGATGTTTATTAAAAGTTCAAATGATGCAAAATGATGAGTCATGTTTTTTTTTTACCTTAAATAAAATCCAACATGTTTTTTAACGTTAAATGAAAATGGCATTAAGTGATTTTGATCCAACTTATGATTTTTTTTTTTGCCTTAAATAAAAGTCCTTGTGAAACAGTTTAACATTGTTTTAAATCACAAGTAAAACCTTTAAATGAAAATAACTTTAGTTGTGCTGTTTCATTTTAAGTAGAAGTCCTCATAATTATGTTTATTTTGCCCAAATAACAAGTTTATAATCAAAAACAATTTCTCAGTGAAGATTTTAATTTGAATAAAAGTTCATCAGATTTTTAACTTTAAAAGATTTTAAAAAATTATACTTCTGATGATGTTTAAATACTTTTTTTTAATTAAAATCCAAACAAATGTCATCATGTTTTTGTAATAATAAATATAAAAAATATGAATCAAAAACAATAACTAACTAAACTTTTGTCTTTAAAGATAAGTTGTTTTAGTTCTTTTACCTGAGATGAGACGAGTGTTTCTGTCGTCCGTCTGCAGATCTGTTGTTGTCGTCGCTCTTCATCGTCTTCAAACTCGTCTTCAGTTGAAACCAGGAGACTTTTTCCTCTTCTGGGAAATGGAGAAGTGAGAAACTGTTGAAGCAGAGAAGTCGAGCTGCTCTGGGATCACTTCGAAGTTTCCTGTTTTCTGTTTATTTCAGATTCCAGTTAAACCGTCAAACAGCTGAAAGTTTCTCATCAACAGAAAATATCAAACACATTTTAAATTTAAATCCATTTAAAGTCATGAACCTGATTTTTAAATTGAAAAAATATGAAATGATTTCTAATCATTTTTTAGATTTAAAAAAAAAAAATTTTTATCTCATGAAGTTGAAAACATTTTATTTAAATGTTTTTACTGTTTATTGTTTAATTTTTCTACTTTTGTGCCACAAAACTGGATCATAGAGTTGTTTTTAATTTATTTCAATCCATTAAAAAATGTCAGTCATAAATATTTGTATAATGATAATATGAGCTGAATCAGCTTTAATATAATCAATAAATCAACGTGATCAATAATCAGAGTTCAGGTGTGTTTATTGATCTGTGACATCACAGGTGTTTTCAGGATGTTTCTCTTCTCTGAAATAACATTTAAAATAAAAATCAGAAGAACTAAATGAGAACGTGAACGTGGCCGAAGCGGACCGTCGGACCCGGATCACCTCCCGGTGAGTTTCTGTGCCGCCGGGCCGTCCTGGCGTCCGTCCCCCCGGCTGATGCCGCAGTAATAAACCGCCGAGTCGCTCCGCTCGGATCGCCGCAGCAGCAGCGAGCCGCCGGCGGCCGGCGACACTTTGTGGGGTCCGAGTCCGTCTCCGTACGTCAGCGCAGAACCGGCGGAGGACCGGACGGACAGGAGCAGCTCGGGGCGGCGGCCCGGCACCGTCCGGTACCAGCTGAGGACGGAGGGGATGGAGGAGACGTTAGAGACGGCCAGTAGGGGGCACTGCAGGACGGCGTCCTCCCCGACTCTCACCTGGACGGTGGGAGGAGGCGGAGCCACCACGCAACAACAAAAACCTACAAAACAACAAAAACAAGTAAACAAGATATACAAACAACTCAAAACTTAGGAAATGATTTTATGGAAGAGAAAATTATTTAGTGGAAAAAATATGAGGAGAAAGTCAATATAATAAAATAAGATTGACTTTATTAATCCCACTGTCGGGAAATTCAGTCGTCATCTCAAAGAAAAAGGGTGAATATGACAAAAGATCACATAACACATATTATTCATTATAATAATAAAAATAGGAAAACATAATCTCTCCATAAGGGGATCTATAGATTATTTTCAATATAAATTAATTTGTTGAAAACAATACAAAATTTAATAAACGAGTAAAAAACAAGTTAAATGTCGAGTTTTTGTCCAAAAAACTAGATTTAGTTTAATGACAGAAAACAGAGATTTTTGTTTGTTCATATTTTCTAAAAATATCTAATAAATGTTCATCTTTCAAGCGTCTGTCAGCTTTGAAATATTTTCTTGTTTCAGAGTTTCATCAAAACATTTCAGATCAAATGTTTTTAAATCCTGCAGATAGGAAGTTTTATTTTGAAGAGATTTGAAGTATAAATCAGCTGTTTGAAGGTGAACTCACCGCTGAGAGCGAAGACGAGCGTCCAGACGGTCGGAGACATCGTGACTGATGGACGGAGACGTCCTGCAGCTGCTCGTCAAGCGTCTCCAACTCCAACCGACGTCTGCAGAGACGCTTCTTCCTCTTTTCATCCTCGTTTTATAGATTCTTTGTTCCAGAAAATCTTTCTCATCTCAGATTGCAGGATGTTTTTCTGAAGGTTTTCTGCGTATTGTGTTTGTAAGTAAAAACTAATAAATTATGTCACAGAAAAAGTTTTATAGTTTCATAGGTGAAACTAAATCAGACCAAAGCCTGCAACGCACCTGTCAGTCCACCAGAGGGCAGCGTGTTCTGCACATGTAAAGACTCTACTTTTTCCTCTTTTGCATTTTATCTAAAAACTCAAACTGGTTTAATGATGTAAATATGTGACTGTATTAATACTGCTGTCTGTTTGGAGGTGCAGAGTGTGACTGACCAGCAGGAGGCGCTGAGACTCATCACTGGTGTAATAGTGAGGTGATGGATCGTTCCTGCCTCAGGGGGGCGCTGCAGAGACGGCAGAAACAAATAACTCATTGAAATCAGAGGTTTCTGTTCCAGAAGTTCAGTTGCAGCTCAGTGAACCTGCCGGGCGAGGTGTGATGACATCACGTATTCAAGAGGGGCGGAGCTTCACTGTCCAAGACTGAAGAAGAAGGCGTCAGGTCAGGAGACACCAGGCGGGTTTTCTTTGTGTCACTGTGAATTCGTCCCCCAGAGTCAGACTGTCAACACCGAAGTTCCACCGGGACATTCTGAGGTTCTGTTCTGCCCCGCCCCCCTGATCAGTTCCACCTGTCCCTCGTTGTCCTTCCCTCTCTGCTGGATTTTTACAGTTTCTTCCCTGGTTTTCTCCTCTATTAAAGGACTCTTTAGGGAGTTTTATCTCTTCTTCTATCTTCAGAATATCTTTGCTGATTGTTGGTTTCTTGTTTTTTTCTCTTCTGTCTCCAGCTGAGACATCGATGCTGTTTACTATCAGTAAACTTTTCACTGAAACCCTGCTGGGAGTTATTTCTCCTGGGGGGGAGGGGGGTTAGAGCCTGGCAGGAATTTACAGATGTTTATAGAGATGTTGTTTGTTTCCTGGAGCCATAGAGACCATTGCTCCGAACCATGAGCATGCTCTGAGCCAATCAGAGACAGAAAGGAGGGAGGGGCATTTTGTGTGGCAGGGGGGCGGGGCTTGTGCATACCAGTTGGTGTGCCAGCAGCTGGCAGGATGTCAGGAAAGAGTGAGAGCTGCTGGAGACTTTTGTTTTCTTGTCTCTCATCTTCCTTTCTGTTTCATTTCTTCATCCTCTGAGTGTGAGGTCATCCAGGTTCACACACACACACACACACACACACACACACACACACACACACACACACACACACACACACACACACACACACACACACACACACACACACACACACACACACACACACACACACACACACACATACTCCCCCCCCTCCCACACACACACACACACACACACACACACACACACACACATACTCCCCCACACACACACACACACACACACACACACACACACACACACACACACACACACACACACACACACACACACACACACACACACACACACACACTCTCTCTCACAGAAACGAAACTTTCCATGTGAGCTGCTTTCCTGTTGAGCCTCGATGACAGGAGGAGGAGGAGGAGGAGGAGGAGGAGGCGTGGCCAGAGCTCCTTCCTGCGTCTCCGCCCAGCGTAACGGAGGAACTCCGGCTCAGTTGGACCTGCAGAGACTCACAGAGCAGAAGCTCGCTCCTATTCTCGTCTTCATCTTCATCCTTCCATCTTCCTCCTCCTCAGGTCCATCCTCCTCCTCCTCCTCCTCCTCCTCCTCCTCGATGGCGGCCTCTGCCAAGTCCTCCCGGACGATGAAGAACGTGTGCGTCGGGCTGCTGGCGTTGTGGTCGCTGGCGTCGCTGGTGGTCATCGTGGTGTGGGCGACGTCGCCGGACCTGAAGAGTTCGGCTCGGTACCGGACGGAGCTGCAGGAGACCACGGAGAAGCTGGAGGGGGCGAAGGTGGTGTGGAGCAAGAACAAGGCGGCGCTGGAGGAGTTGGTGGAGGAGGCGCGGGAGGAGCAGCAGCGCCAGAAACACGAAATCCTGCTGCTGCTCGGACGCCTGAACGCCACCAACTCCTCGCTGGAGGACAGCCGGCGGGAAAACGTGAGTTCAGACACGCCGACTTCACTTTGATCAGTTTCCTGTTTTCTTCCTGAAACACAAACTGGAGATTAAACGTCATTTTTACATTTCAGTTACATTTTAAACGTTCGTAAAAAAAACGCGACCAAACGTTTCAATCAATAAAACGTACGTTAAAGTAATTCATTTGCGATAAAAGTCCTGAAAGGTTTCAACAGAAGACTTTACGGCTCCGTTAGCTGAACATACAAACTGAACTGATTTATGGACATCGGTTGAAACCCGTCGTTACGTTCACCGAACGTTACGACTTAAACCTGAACTTAAACCAGCTAACATTAGCCTTCGTTGCCTTCGTTCCTTCGTTGCCTTCGTTCCTTCGTTGCCTTCGTTCCTTCGTTGCCTTCGTTCCTTCGTTGCCTTCGTTGCCTTCGTTCCTTCGTTGCCTTCGTTCCCTTCGTTCCTTCGTTGCCTTCGTTCCTTCGTTGCCTTCGTTGCCTTCGTTCCTTCGTTCCTTCGTTACCTTCGTTCCTTCGTTGCCTTCGTTGCCTTCGTTGCCTTCGTTCCTTCGTTGCCTTCGTTCCTTCGTTCCTTCGTTGCCTTCGTTCCTTCGTTGCCTTCGTTGCCTTCGTTCCTTCGTTCCTTCGTTGCCTTCGTTCCTTCGTTGCCTTCGTTCCTTCGTTGCCTTCGTTCCCTTCGTTGCCTTCGTTCCTTCGTTCCTTCGTTGCCTTCGTTGCCTTCGTTCCTTCGTTGCCTTCGTTCCTTCGTTGCCTTCGTTCCTTCGTTGCCTTCGTTCCTTCGTTGCCTTCGTTCCTTCGTTGCCTTCGTTGCCTTCGTTCCTTCGTTGCCTTCGTTCCTTCGTTCCTTCGTTGCCTTCGTTGCCTTCGTTCCCTTCGTTCCTTCGTTGCCTTCGTTCCTTCTTTGCCTTCGTTCCTTCGTTGCCTTCGTTCCTTCGTTGCCTTCGTTCGTTGCCTTCGTTACCTTCGTTCCTTCGTTGCCTCGTTGCCTTCGTTCGCCTTCGTTGCCTTCTGCCTTCGTTACCTTCGTTCCTTCGTTCCTTCGTTCCCTTCGTTGCCTTCGTTCCTTCGTTGCCTTCGTTACCTTCGTTCCTTCGTTCCCTTCGTTGCCTTCGTTCCTTCGTTACCTTCGTTCCTTCGTTCCTTCGTTCCCTTCGTTGCCTTCGTTCCTTCGTTGCCTTCGTTCCTTCGTTGCCTTCGTTCCTTCGTTGCCTTCGTTCCTTCGTTGCCTTCGTTGCCTTCGTTACCTTCGTTCCTTCGTTCCCTTCGTTCCTTCGTTGCCTTCGTTGCCTTCGTTACCTTCGTTCCTTCGTTGCCTTCGTTGCCTTCGTTCCTTCGTTGTCTTCGTTGCCTTCGTTCCTTCGTTGCCTTCGTTACCTTCGTTCCTTCGTTGCCTTCGTTCCTTCGTTCCTTCGTTGCCTTCGTTTCCTTCGTTGCCTTCGTTGCCTTCGTTACCTTCGTTTCCTTCGTTGCCTTCGTTACCTTCGTTCCTTCGTTGCCTTCGTTACCTTCGTTCCTTCGTTGCCTTCGTTACCTTCGTTCCTTCGTTGCCTTCGTTGCCTTCGTTCCCTTCGTTACCTTCGTTCCTTCGTTGTCTTCGTTACTTCGTTACCTTCGTTCCTTCGTTCCTTCGTTGCCTTCGTTGCCTTCGTTCCTTCGTTGCCTTCGTTCCTTCGTTTCCTTCGTTGCCTTCGTTGCCTTCGTTCCTTCGTTGCCTTCGTTACCTTCGTTCTATCGGAGCACACGACATTTTAACTCAAAACTCTACCAACATCGATGACATCACATCGAACCGCCGACGCTGGTATGTGATTGGTCCGTCCTTCAGAGCGGCTGAGCAAACGTTAACGGGGTTTCCAGACTTTAATCGCGGTGAGCGACAGGTGGGCGGAGCCAGGATAACAACTACAAGCAGAGGTTGGCCAATCAGAGGGAAGTGGGCTCGCTCTGAAATGATGATTTTAATAAACTTATCGCTGAGAGCTGTCAGCAGAACTCCCAGCATGCATTGTGAGTGACTCAAATTATGAGATTTATCACCCGTCCGATGCTGAAAATAGCTTCGTTTTCGGTCCAACAGCCGCCGCGCCCTCCTCCATCTGCAACTCATCACATCCGTCAATCACGCCGACGGATGGGAACACGGAAAAACGCAAATATGTTTTGTGTTTGTGTATTTCTGTATCGTACGAACAGAGCGGGACTCCTCCTCCTCCTCCTCATCTTCCTCCTCCATTTCCATCTCAGGAGATTTTTTATTTTCCTCCTCTGAACACATTTTCCCACCGTGAGAGTTTAAACTGTGAAGAGACGCTTTCACATTTTATTCTCAGAGCTGTTGGTTGGAAAAAGTGAGTGTTTGCCTTCACCCCCCCCTCCTGTGGTTCGTCCTGACTCACTCCTCCTCCTCCTCCTCACCTCTGCTCCACTCCCTCTCTGCTTCCTGACTTTTTCCTCAGTCCGACGTCTCTCCTCCACTTTTCTGCTCATTGAGTCAAAAATCTCATGATTTAAAGGACAAAATGTGAAGTTCAGTTTATCTCGATGCGTTTAAATTCATTTACATGTTTGATGATCTAAATCATCACTAAAAGCTAAAAGTCCTTTAAAACCAAACTGAACAGTCCCAGTTGTCATCGTCATATTTAAGGTGTTTTGATTGGTTTATGATGTCAAATCCAGATTTAAGTAAAATGCAATAAAACATTGCAGTTCACTGAATTCAGTATTTTTTTTCTACACTTAAACTAATTGCAATAAAAAGGCGCATAAAACATTGTTAAATGTTTCCAAACAGCTAAAAATAAAACTTAAAGTTCACGAAGACATCGTTAAACGATAAAAAGGTAACACGTTAGCTTCTACTAATGCGAACTTAAACTAGCATTGGTGATGAAAACGTACGTTAATGTTGTTTTCTTTCGTTCGTATGTCTTCACATAGTGACGCGTCCTTTACTTCTAACTCCCGCTGTTCTATGAAGTATATATATATATATATATATATATATATATTTAGTATGAAGCCTCTTTTTGATCCGCTCCCATTTGCCCCGTTAAAGTTTACACTGTTAATACAAACTCAAAACTTCCTGTTTCTGTTTCAAATTAAAAGCCCTCAAGCTTTTCAGCAGGAGGAAACAATTAATTTCTTAAGGCTTTTATTGTGAAACATTTGTAGGAAGCTGTTGTGGCTGAACAACAAGACTTCAGAGAAAAACAGCTCGATTATATTAAATATTAAAGTGATGGAAATATTGATTAATCTACGTAAACAAAAAGCGTTGAAATCAGTGGATTCAGGACACTTTAAGAGCTCTTTAACTTTCATGTTAACTTTATTTACAAAAACAGAAAATGTTAAAAAAAACGATTTAAAAAAACAAAACCGATGTAACAAAATAAAGCAGCAAAAAGCTCGAGTCTAAAAGGTTGTAATAAACGTGACTGTCCTCTCTGAGAAGCAGGATGTTCGTTCAGGAAAGTACCAAAAAAAACAATCTCTCTTTTCTTCCTGTTTTCAGCTGCTTCACAAACGGCCTGACATCATTTAATCCCTTCAGATCACCGGCTTCATGATTCATAACCGCCCGGACGCAGACGTGTGGCTGCAATCCTACAAAATAAAAGCTCACTGCCTCCTATCAGATATTTCAGCTTCGGCTGTGAAACGTTTGGAGACGTTAACCGTGCCGTGAAGTATGTTGGATCTTAGTTTGTGGCTGCTGGGATTGTTTCTAACGTTGTAATCTTTAAATTATGAAATACAATAAGTACGAGGCTGATTCAGGTTTCAGGTGTTTGTGTAGAAACAACAGAGTTTCTGAGTGACGTCACTTCCTGTCGAGCAGCTGCAGGTCTTCAGGTTTTATTCCTCCATAAGGAGGATTTCAGAGACGTTCAGGGTCCCTGGAAGGATTTTCTATCAGATGAAGGCAGCTGAGTTTCCTAAAGATGCTCCAGGAGCAGAAAGCCTAGAAAAGCTAATGTGACCCGCTACGTTGTTATGACAACGTACCGTTATGACCTCATGTTGTTCTGGTATCAGAGGTCCTTCAAGTGTTTCTAACTTTAACTGCTGCGTTCCATGAAAGGAATGTTTCTAAAAAGTGACGGACGAGGTTGTCCTGCTTTCAATCACCAGAGTCCAGCTGGTCCGGTCCGATCCAGAGATCCTCGTGTGTTCAGAAAAAACAACAACAACAACACTGACGTCCAGAGCAGAAAAGAAAAACCGAACAAACTGCCATTCAGAAGCTGCCTGATAATCTGTCCGTTTTTACGTTTTCCTTCAGTATCTTGGTGATCAGTGCTCGTTTGTCTGAATACCCATGATGCACTGCAGTCAGGAGCTGGTCACGCACAGTTCTGCTGGCGTTAACGACACCGACGTGACAAACCGTGAAGAATCCGGGTTAAAACATCCGCAGCAGCGACGACCGTTACAACAGACCATTAACCTCCCGGACCGGCCGAGTCGCCGTCGGCAACGTGTTTTCAGACTTCCTCCATGTTTCATAGAAAAGCAGAATTTCACAAAGAGATGATGAAGTGCAGAGGAAGAAAAAAAAGTCAGATTCACACCAGGTCACAGCTGGAGGGACTGAAATATGACTCATAAAATCATCGGCATGATTTCCAAACAGAATCTCAGATTGTGATCCATCAGACCTCAGGACAGTTGTCCACTTCACCTCAGTCCATCTTCAATGATCTCGGTCCAGAGAAGGCGGCGGTGTTTCTGGATCATGTTTCTATCTGGTTTCTTCTTTGGAGAGTTTTAACATCATTTGTGGACGCAGCGATGAACTGTGTTCACAGACGATGGTTTTCACAAGTGTTCCTGAGCCCATGCAGTGATTTCCACTCCAGAATAGTGTGTTTTTAATGCAGTGCTGCCTGAGGGCCCGAAGATCACCACCATCCAATATTGGTTTCCAGCCTTGTCCCTTGTGTTCAGAGATGTCTCCAGATTCTCTGAATCTTTTAATGATATTATGAACCGTAGACGATGAAATCCACTAATTCTTTGTAGTTTTACGTTGAGGAACATTATTCTTAGATTGTTGAACTATTTTCCAACACAGTATTTCAGAGTGGTGAACCTCTCCTCATCTTCACTGCTGAGAGACTCTGCCTCTCTGAAATAATCTTTTTATACCCGATCATGTTACTGATCCATTACCATGGTAACCTCATTAGCTGTCAGATGTTCCACCAGGTGTTTTTTTAAAAGGACTTTTTTGAGACGTGTTGCTGCCATCAAATTCAAAATAAGCAGATATTTTTTCATAAAACAAATAATTCTTCTCAGTTTCAACATTTGATGCGGTCTTTGGTCTGTTTTTAATTAAGTATGAGTTTATGGGATTTACAAGTCATCATATTCTGTGTCCCAACATTTTTGGAAACAGGGTTGTAGCTGATTTGTACTCATAACTGTGTTTGTGAGCATCAGACAGCAGCAGGTGAAACTGATCAGCGAGTGTCTGAACAGATGTTTCTGGCTGCCGCAGGAAAGTTTCAGTTTGAAGCAGCGAAGCGTGTTGTTCCTCTTCATCGGTGAAGAGACTGAAACCCTCCGGAGGGATTTTCCTCTTCTCACCCCGTGTTTCCCTCCAGGCTCCCACTAACACGTGTTTTTTCCTGCGGGGTGTGTTTGTTTCGTGCCGCAGGTCGTCCTGAACGGGAACATCAGCGTCCTGCAGGAGGAGACGGAGCGGCTGCGTCAGAGGGAGACAAATCTCACGGCTCAGATCGGCCTGCGGGACGGTAGGAAAATCTCCATCACTGCCATGAAAGGACACTTTCTCAGCCGGCCACCGGCGGTATTCTTAGCTGCATTTTCCCCCCCTGTTGCCATGACGACCCGTGAGTCAGAGTAAACAAACAAACGTAGCTGGTCGGTTAAAAAAAACCTGAAGTTTGTTTTGCTCTGGGAAGAATGAACAGAAAAACATGAGAAAATGAAATTTAAAGCTGTTAAACACAGAAGATACATTTAATCAGATATTAAACAGAAAGAAAGAAAGAAAGAAAGAAAGAAAGCTGATCCTGTTCATGTTGAGTAAACTGATGAGACTGAAGAAGAAAAAGGAGAAAATATAAACATTAAGAAACAGGAAGTAAATAATCTGCAAAGAGTTTAACAGGAAACAAAGAAATAAACAGAAACAAGATGCAGGTGTCGTGATGTCATGATGTCGCTCTCAGTCAACAGAACCTTCTGTTTCTGTCACATTTCATTGTAAACAATGAATCAATAATCAGATGGATCAATAATCAGATGGATCAATAACACTCGATCAGCCTCTGTTGGGTTTGTTTCTGCTGTCTGAACCAAAGATGGTTTATGAGTTGAGGAAGTGTCACTCTGAGCCTTTTCTTTCCGTGTTTTTAATCAAATAAGATTCATTGTTAAAGATAAAGTTATTTTCCGTGACTCCAGCTGCATGATGGGAAACGGAGGCTGACGTTAATGAAGGTGACTTCCTGTTGCCAGCGGTCGGAGGGAAGTGATATATTCCTGTATGGAGCAGATATGAAAGGAGCATTGTGTTCGCTCCGATAAACATTGTCATGGAAAAAACATCCTTTTATTTTGAAAGTCTGAGTCTGAAACACGTCAAAACTTTCTGAAATCATTTCAAACTTCTGAAAAGCAGATGTCAGGACTGTGATGTTTTCTAGAGGAAGTGAGCGGATCAGATGATCAGATGATCTCAGAGAATCTGAATCTGAAGACCAACAAACCAAAGAAAGAAAACTGTGAGTGTTTCCTTATAAAGCAGCAGCGACCGGAGGAGGGAAACAGACTCGGGATCAGTTCGTGGTACTTCTTTGGACAATTACACAGACTGACTGACAGTGTAATACCACTGAGGGCCACCAGGAGGCGTCTCTGGTAGAGCTGGGCGGGGCTTAGTGTCAGCTCCTCCAAATATGGTCCAAAACTCAGATTGTTTATAAAAGAGTTCGTAGCTTCCAGCTCTGAAAAATGATGTGTTAAGCTGCAATACCAGCGAGTGCCACTAGAGGTCGGCTCCAAAAAGCCTCCGGCTCCATAGACTCCCATTCAACTTCTCTCATCAAATCCAAAGTGAATAAAATGTGTCCATCAGTTATCTCGGTGTTGTTAGCTAAAGTCACTCCTTCTTCTTAGTTTTCTGGAGGTCCATCTGAAAATAATCCCTCATTCATTAGAAAAGAAGATTCAAGAAGACCTGTTTTTGGGGGCGTGTCTGTTTGATTGACAGGCCTGTGGTGCAGTCAGGTTACAGCTATCGGTGGGCGGGACGTCGTATCGTCAGGTTTCCGATCAGATCGGTCAGATCCACCGCTGGCTCCTCCCCCAGCTCGTCCAAATATGGTCACTTCCTGCTCCAAACCGCTCCGAACTAACAAAGATGGTGACGGACAGAATCTGAACTGGAGGATTCATAACGTTCATGAACCAACGATGACATCACTGATGGATGATGACATCACTGATGGTTGATGGTTGCTGATTGGTCCAAAATAAGACATCGCAAAATAAGAAAATCACTCAGTTTAGAGTTATTTTCTTTTGTTGACTATCAATCTCCTCTCAGACAGTTTAACCGGCAAAACTCCAGAAAACTGGTTCTTATGTTGTTTAACAGCAGCTGTCAAACAGCTTTTTAGGTTTCATTACCGCCACCTTCTGGCCGGACTAACACATTACAACCAGGGGAAAATAACACTGGATGATGGTCACATTTACTTCTTTATATTTGAATGACAATTAAAATGTATGAAAATGTGTGTTCATACAGATATTATGAACTATATTGTTAGAAAAATTACTCAAGAGGCCGGATTCAAAATCAAACACATCGGACATTTATTCTTGCAAGAAGGAGCAACTCCAGCCCTCAAAGAGAGGTGTCCAGCAGTGCTCCAGATCTCCTCCATAGTTCAGCTTTTATACAGTGTGACCAACAGTTGACCATCACCTCCATTCCCTTTGTCTCTGCTTTTGTATGGTGATACAGAGTTGGTTGTAGGTCACAAGATAAGGACACCGGGGAGTCGGCAATTAGATGCAGAAAGTAAAACAGAAAGAATCACTTGTGAATAAGAGAGAAACCAGAAGAGACTTTCTGGAGCCGCAATGCAAACAAGAGGAAGAGACAAATCTTTTTTTCCATCATGTTTACTACGACTCATAAAATCAGACTCACAGTTTGCCGAGCTGATTCTCTGCTGCTGCCGGTGGAACCGAACCGTCTCGGTCCTGGTTTGGACCCCCGTCCAGAACTTCCTCAGGTCCAAATTGTTTTCTCATTAAACCAGCAGGAGAGATCATCTTCACCTGCACGAAACACACAAAGATGAGAAAGTACGGACGCAAAGCGATGACTCGACAACATGAAAAAAAAATCATCAATAAATTTAAGAGAAACTAAAAACAACCAACTCACCAAATCACAAGAAGTGAACGTCCGTTATGAAGCCAGCGGTGGATCTGACCGATCTGATTGGAAACCTGATGATACTACGTCCCGCCCACTGATAGCTGTGACTGCACCACAGGCCTGTCAATCAAACAGACACGCCCCCAAGACAGGTCTTTTTTAATCTTCTTTTCTAATGAATGAGGGATTATTTTAACGAATTAAATACAGGAAACGTGTGGAAAAATGTTATTGACCGAGAACTTCATGAGTCTGAATGGGAGTTTATGGAACCCTCTAGTGGCACTCGGTGATATTGCAGCTTAAGACCAAATTTTTCGTTGTTTATAGTTTGAAAAGTTTAATGTCGCCTTGTTTTGAGTTCTTCTTCCTGTTCCTGTGGTCAGAACACATCGAGGCCCAGCAGCAGAACCTGACGCAGGCCGAGCACCGGACCGAGTCCTGCTTCAGCCTGAAGGCGGCGGCTGACAGCCAGATGCAGGCGGCCCAGACGCAGAAGCGGGCCTGTGAGTCCAACCAGCAGTACCTGCAGAAGCAGCTGTGAGTATGAAGCTCTCGCTCCCTGATCTGGGTTCTGGTTCTGATCAGGGTTCTGATTCTGATCTGGGTTCTGATTCTGTCTCAACAGTCAGAAATGTAAAGTTACAGAATCCGAAGCTCCTCAGCAGCAGAGCCCCGCCCCCACCCCCGGAGCCGCCTCCCCCCTTGCCGGCGCTCCTGTGCTAATGCTGCTCGTCTGCAGCGCTCTGCACCTCCTCACCTGTGAGTACGACGCCCGAATGTCCGACATACCCTAAAGCCAGCAGAGCACTCAGACGACTGCAGCGCCTGAACGCCTCACTGTGAGCATCACTGTGAGGCATTCAGGCGCTGCAGGTCACCCTGAAGTATTTCTTATATTTCAGCTGTAAAGTTCATGTTTGAACGCTAAATAAACTTCATAATGTTTCATTTTATAAGATTATCGTTGATATTATTTGTCGTCTTTTGATCAGTTTGATCATAAAACTTTTTTTTTTTTTAAATTTAAATAAGTATTAATGACGTCAGTTGTATTTAAATATTTATATATTTTCACTGAAATTATAAGCAAAGTCTCCAAAAAATAAACATGAAAATAAAAGTGATGATTGACATTTGAAGGGCCAGGGGCGGGGTTTAATCTGACTGACAGCACTGACCGTGTTGCGTTTTCAGGAGTTCGGCGCAGCAGACGATCAAACCGACGGTAAGCGCCGCGGCCCGGGACGGAGGGGCGGAGCCTGTGGACCGACGTCATGACTGCTGTACAAACTTCCAAACAAATAGGTTGCCACGGAGACGCGTCACGCTGTCGTACAATGAACGACTTGGACACGAACTTTGCTTTTAACCCGCAGCCGAGGCGTTCGCTGACCGTCAGACTCTTCAAGCTTTGCAGACACGAAGCTTCACTGCTGCTTTTATTTTGGCGTCCGTTTTTCAGAACAGCTTCCTCCTGCAGGGTTTATAAATAAATCACTTTAAAACGGAGAACTGATCGCGATCAGGTTTCCACGGTAACCGTGATGGATTCGTTCTACTCATGTTTTTCACCGTATTTGCTGCTTTTGGTGCTTCTTTTTTTTTAACGAACTCACAGCTTGAAGCTTGTTTCCTGCAACGACGTTTAGACGCTTTGATTGAATTTGATCAGATGCTGGTTGGATGTTGGTGGTGGTGGGAGGGGGCCCGGGGGGGGGGGGGTATAAATAATAAACCGAAGGGGTTTCTAAAACTACGATGTCTCCATGATCCTACATTTATTGGTTAAGTTGTACGTGTCTTCACCTTCCAGACTTTTCCTTTGCATTTGTGTTCACCGTGTAAACGTGGGAGCTTTAACGGGGCAAACAGGAGCGGATCAAAAACAATCAATAAATCCAGACTGTCAGTGATGAAAACAATCGTTAGTTAGTTTTAAATATCTTTAGATTTAAATGTGAATGTTTTCCAGCTTCAAACACGTGAATGAGACATAACGTCCCGACTCACCGGCTCCTCCTCTTCTCCGTGACGTCGTGTTCAGCTGATCGCGGCTCAAAAACAACCAGCAGCCAGCAGGAGGCGCCGAGGAGGCCGAAGGACAGCGAGGCTCCGTCTCAGACGTGAAAAGGTTTTACGAGCTCCGATGTCACTCAGACAACATTTCCTCTCCGATAACAAAACGACGAGAAGAAGCTCTCGTCAGGAGTCTCACGTTGTAAAATACGTTGGAGTTTAATCTGAAGGTCAGTCGGGTTTTAAAAAGATGAAACGTTTTCTTTCTGCACAGAACAACGAGATTCATCTGATATCAGCAAATAAAACCGGTGTGATTCGGTCTCAGTGAAGGAAATCAAACGTTTACCGAGAAGTCCACACTTTAAAACATTTAGAGAAACTCTACGACAGTTTATCTGTAAATTCAGAGTGTTCCTAAACGCAGCATGGTGATGCGTTCAGGAACACTCTGAACGTAATGAGACTTTAGCATTTATTACCTCCTGCTTTAAGCTTCAGGTCGAACGCTCATTTGCGACAGGAAGCGACTCCGCGTGCGTTTACGTCGAAGAATCGTTAAATATCCGAGTCGAGCCGATCACTTTATCTACAGAGAGGAAGATGAAGCTCAAAGAGAAGTCGTCCATCTTTGTTTTTAATAGCAGATTCTTTGGATTTCCGCCGACAGCAGAGCGTTCGGTGACGTCACCGAAACTCAACAGAACCAAAAACACTCCACAACACAAAACCACTTCCTGTTTCCAGGTGCGACAGATTCTCCATGAAAACGTCCAGCGGAGAGAAAATAAAAGGATTTTAAATATAAATATATACAACAAAATGTAACGTGAATGAAGGACGGCTCCCGGCTGCGTCTCGTCCCAGAATCCTCTCTGTCTCTGAAGCACAAACCAAAAAAAACAAAAAAAACATCAACACATGAACTGCTTCGATCTGCTATCGATGAACATTTTGACTTGTTCCTCATTTAAAATCCCTCGTTTCCCTCCACAATAACACGACTTCAAACTCAGTTCACCTCGACGTCAGAGAACCGAAGCGTTCGATCACATGTAGGTTCGACTGAGATTTAAAAACAAAACGCTGATTCAGCTGAAATAAATGACGTCTTTTTGAAAAACAAAACCTCTTTTCAGACTAATTCTTTTGGCCTCACGTCCGTCTGAGCTGCAGGAAACAGACGTTTCTGACAGACCGGCACATCTGGAGAACTTTTGCCTTTCAGAAACAGCCCCGCCCCCTTTTGGTGGGAAAACATACGAGTCTGCATCGACTTTCAAGTAAAATAGCGTTACTAAACCAATCGGTTGTAAACCAGCGGATCAAAGTTATATTACATGTCCAGCGGTGCCAGAGACCTTTTATCAGCATCTTTTTTAGGACATGACATCATCGTTGGTGCAGCTAACTACAGAGCAACTCTTTGGATATTATTCAAACCAGTTAGTTTGAAGCAGAAGTTCGGAGAAAAGTCTTGATTCTCCGTTGATGTCGATGCAGCACCTTCCTGTTTTCCCCCAGAAAGGGGGCGTGGTCACGAGAGCCCACCCTGGACAACGCAATGCCACTCTGATCTATAGCATGTGAGGCGTTTAAGGAACTTCTGTAAAATTCTAGCTACAGAAAAAAACGCCAATTATTTGTCCCGTAACGTGTCATTTTCTTTTTTTCTTTTTTTTAATGGATTTTTTTAATAAAAAGTATCGTTGAGGAACGAACGTGTGATCAGCTGATTCTCACCTCAGTCTTTGGAGGTCGACCGGAACAGCTGCTGAGTCTGAAACACACACACACACACACACACACACACACACACACACACACACACACACACACACACACACACACACACACACACACACACACGCAAAATTGCAGGAATTGAAAACATTTTTGTGTTCATTATTATGATTTCTGGAGGCTCTGTTGAACTTTTTGTGTTTTATTAATCGATAACTGATCGATGATGACTGACCATGAAGCTGCCCGTGTGGAAGCCGTACATGTACCACAGCATCAACATGCTGGAGGCGGAGTCAACGGACTCGCTGCCACCGAACGGCCACGTGGGAGGAAGAGGAAGAGGAGGAGGGAAAGGAGGGAAGAAAGGGAAGCTGTGATTGGTCGGTTTCTCTGCCGCGTCTCTCTGCTGGCCTCCTCGCTTCTTCTCGTCTGACTCTGTCTCCACAGTGATCTGATGAGCACCTCCATCTTTAACCTGCAGACACGACGAAGAAGTCTGAAGTTTTTCTTTGTTAAATTGTCTCCAGGACTTTTGAAGACAGACTGATGGAGACTCACCCTGTCCTCTCTGCCTGCTGCCCTCCTCTCTCCTCCTCCTCCTCCTCGGCTGTCATCCCTCCTCTTCCTGCTGCTGGTTGTGTTCGACTTCCAGCTGCTGATCTGCAACAACAAAGAGCTTCATTATTTTCTGTTCTGTGAACGTTATGAATCCTCCAGTTCAGATTCTGTCCGTCACCATCTTTGCTAGTTCGGAGCGGTTTGAAACAGGAAGTGACCATATTTGGACAAGCTGGGGGAGGAGCCAGAGGTGGATCTGACCGATCTGATCGGAAACCTGACGATACTACGTCCCGCCCACCGATAGCTGTAACCTGACTGCACCATAGGCCTGTCAATCAAACAGACACGCCCCCAAAAACAGGTCTTCTTGAATCTTCTTTTCTAATGAATGAGGGATTATTTTCAGATGGACCTCCAGAAAACTAAGAAGAAGGAGTGACTTTAGCTAACAACACCGAGATAACTGATGGACACATTTTATTCACTTTGGATTTGATGAGAGAAGTTGAATGGGAGTCTATGGAGCCGGAGGCTTTTTGGAGCCGACCTCTAGTGGCACTCGCTGGTATTGCAGCTGAAGACACTTCTGGATCAGAACCATTTTACAGACCTGAAGCTACGAATCATTTCTATCACAGAGGTCCAGGATCTAGGTTGTAGTCCCGGTCTCAGTCTTTACCTTGGAGGGTCCGTGCAGCTCGTCGGAGTTCAGCAGGCTGCTGACGTCGTGCTCCTCCTCGTTGTTGTAGTCGTCGTAGCGGACGCGGCAGCGCTGACCTTTGACCCACAGAACCACGGCGGGATAAAGCCGGCCGTCCTCGGAGTACACGGCCCGACACCGAGAACCGGACCTCCAGTCCTGGAACAGAAACCAAGATCCTGGACGTTTTTTAAATTCACATTAAAACCAACATAAAACCCTGAAACTGAACTTCTTTATGAACAAAGAGACTGACAGACCGGAACCGTCTGAGTTTATATAAAATATATTTTAAAGTTTTAAACACCGAAAAACTGTAAAATGAAGCAATAATTGTTAAAATGACGTCTAAACTGTTTAAATTTCACTGAAACATGAAGTTCAAATGACAAATGAGACAAAATGGTTGGAATGGGAATAATTAATGATAATTTACGACAGTATGTTTAAATTATAAAGAGGTAAATAAAGAGATTATCTAATATACTGACTCGACTTTAACTCATCAAAAGAAACTTTAAGTCAAATATTTGATTATTGATTTATTTTTTTCCCTCAAAAAGGAAAAAAAAAGAAATAATTACGGAATTTTGCAGATTTTTCTTCTTTTTTTTTTTTTCATTTTGGGGATTTTTTTGTGTTAATTGAAGATAAAAATAAAGAATCTTTGCAACTCTGAAGTTGGTTATTTTTTTTACTAAATTGATTAGTTGAGTCTGTAAACTGATTTTAAACCAACAAATATTCAACAGTTTGAAGTTACGATCAGAGAAATTTTGAAATTTTCCATTTTTCAAAAAGGCACGATAACATTTAAATAATCATGAAAACAGCGACTAAAAGATTGTTTAAATTTATTATCAACCATTAAATCCCACCTGAAGCGGCGCATCGTCGGGACTCTGGAGCGCGCTCAGTTCGACGTCCTCCTCGTTGCCATAGCCGTGGAAACGAACTCTGCAGCGCTCGCCGTCCGACGCCACCACCGTCGCCGAGTACACGCAGCCGTCCTCCGACCACACGGCGCGACACCGAGCACCCACCGACCACTGGGAGGGATGACAGACATGATGACATCATCACCCCTTTACAAGAGAAAATCTGTCCACTAAGACATAAAACCAACTTCCTGTTGCAGTTTGTTTTCCAGGCTGAAAACCCCACAAAAACATGTTTTCTTAAATTAAAAAAATCACTGAAGATTCGACCATTTATCAGTCAGAAACTGTAAGAACAGAAAAAATGCCATCTGGTTTCCAAGTTTCCAACAGTCCGTGAACTCAACATGAGCAGCAACATCAGGAGAAGAAACACGAGTTTAAAACAGCGATGTTTGATGGAAACTCCGTTATTCTACACGTCTTTTAAAAATACAGCCTTCGATTTTTAACCATCCAGACAGCTAGAAAAATGTTGTTTCTATAGATTCAGACTTTTTTCATTTTTTGTAAATTAAATGATCAAAGAAATTCTTCTTCTTCTGTGGTGTCTGCCGTTTCCACGGAGACGCAGGACCTGCTGCTGCAGAGATCAATGATCCTGATCAGGATGATCAGTTTTTAAACACTTTATTTCTCGAGTTCACTGCCTCTGTAGTTCCTGCTGTTCGCCTGCAGAGGGCGGCAGAGTGACGCTTCTTCAGGTGTTTGTTTACAAACCGTGAACCTGATCGTCACCTTGGACTCCGCTGCAGGTGGACCGACCGTCTGTCCGTCCTGCTGTCTGTCTGTCTGCTGGGAGGCTTCACGCTCTGCATCCTGCACACGCACACGCACACGCACTTAATCCAGTAATATCCACTGTACCATATATGTACATCAGTAGTAAAACCAAAACCTGCCAGACTCCGTTGAAAAAACAGCCGAGTTTAAAGTGTCCTGCTTGTTGGTTAAATTTACACATTATTAGAAACGATCTTCAACTCAGAAACATGAAATAAATCATTCAGGTTCGTCTCCTGATTATTTCTTAGTGGTTTTCTACTAAAACACAGAACAACATGTGGAGAGAAACCTTTGTTAGAACTGATTGAAGTGGTCTGAAAACACATAAATGCTCATTTAAAGGATTTCAAGTTTACACTGAATCCTCGGCTGGTGAACGGTGACGTCACGGTGACGTCACGGCTAACAAAACTTGGTTGTTTCTGCTCAAACTTGCAGCTCAACGTAAAAGAAATATAAAATATTGACGTGTTGACCTTTGAAATTTGCAGGACGTCGTCGAAAACTTGCTCCAGAGAAGTTTGGTCGCTGTCAGCCGCCGTAGCGCGCTGCGGACACACGAAACGTTAGCTTCGTTAGCAACGTGCTAAAATTAGCAAACCGTTGCGCCAATTAACGTTAACGGGGCTTCTGTTTACTAACAGGTAACTAGCTGGATAGTGAGTTAACTAGTTCACTAGCTAAGCTGACGTTAGCAGTCGTTTTTCCCGGTGATAGCCGGTCCACCTACCGGTTCCGCGGCTCCGTTTCCTCCCGGTTCGGTCGTGTCTGTGTCCGACTGCTTTAGCAAAGAATCCATGTTTTGGAGGGTCTGCGTGACGTGATGACGTCATCGGCCACTTTCCAAACGAAAAGTCCGCGCGCGATTTTTTTTCTTTGGTTTTTTGTATTTTATTTTATTTTATTTATTTTTTTATTTTTTTTTACCGAAAAATCATTAAAATTTAATGAGGAAAGGTGTTTTGAAAATTTAAAACATTTAAATTGAAACTTTTTTTCGTTCTGCGTAGAAACTATAATCAATTTGTAAAATGTCTGGTTATCGACACCAGAAATAAACATTACATTATATATCGCCCGTAATTTGTTTTTGTGTGACTTAATATAATTTTTTGACAACTTCCTGTGTCTGTGTTTACATAAAGATATTTGGAAACATGTTTTAAAACACGTCAACAACACACAAGAAATGTTCACAAACTCAAGTGAAGATGTTTTTATATTATATATTTATTTGTGTATATTTCACAAATGCTTCATCGCCAAGGTGACGTGAAAACATTTAGTTTTAGCTTAAATAATCATATTTAATGTTTGTGTTGTGATACCAATAATATCAAATCCCATTAATAAATAAAGCTCTTTATGTCAAGATGAGATGTCTACAGTAATATTACTAATAGTCAGGACTCATGAAAAAGAAAGACAATATTTCTTTAGACTTTTTTAGATCAGCATCACTTGATCATTTTATCCTGTCAGATATTTCTGTGAAATTTTGTTGTAATTAGTGTTTGAATTCTTTGGTTTTGGCCACAAACGTGCTTTTTGAGGTCACTGTGACCTTTGACCTTCATCTTTGAGTCCAAGTGAATGTTTTTGCCACATTTACTGCACTTAAACATAATTTTCATGTACTTTACTTAAGTGTTTCCCTTTTCCGTGTACTTCTTCCTTTCACCACCACTTTTATCTGAAGATTTGAGTCAGTGGTGAAATAAGAAGCTGTTAAACACAACGTGAAACCAGAGTTTAGTTAAATATATCTGGGTGTCATCGGTATGATAACGATGGAAGTTAATGCAGTTTTTTATGATGATAATATCACCTGAAAGGAACCCAGTACAGAACCCAGAGGGACGCCACCACTTTAATTTGTTTTTTATTTCTAGTTTTATTTAACAGGTTTTGTTTTTTTTGTTTTCAAATTTTTTTTGGAATGTTTGTTTGTTCTTCTTTTATAACGGGATTTATTGAATATATGATTCTGTTTTAATTTGCTATGAACCACCTTTTGTGTTTCCTTTTGTTTCGAATAGTTTTAATTTTTTTCTCTTGTAAATAACTTGTAAGTACGTTAGCTTTTTACATCCACATCTTGTATTTTTGATAATTAAAGCTAAAAAAAAAAAAATGTAAACAAAAAACCAACTTTAATCTGATGAACATGATGTAAAACGAGTTCCCTTTAATCCCGATAACACTCTGGTGTCTCTGAGTCGTTAGCGCCATCAAACAGACATTTTTACCTCCAAACGTTTCACATGGTTTCATTTAAATAAACATTCAAACTATCTGATATCTCAGAGATAATCAGATTTCAGTCGGAGGGACCTGACAGGACTTTTGCTTTCGGACTTCACCCTCATGTTACTGCTGCTATTTCTCTACTTTTATTGTTACTTTCACTTTCGTGAGTTGGTATTTTTCCTTCAGTGTGTGTTGATGTTTAATTGACCCTCAGAGTGTCGAGGATCAATTAAACATCGTGTGACGTGGAAATGATGTGTGACTGACAGGAAAAGCTGCAGACCTGCAGAGCTGCAGACAGGAAGCAGCAGGAGATTCACACTTTAAACACTTCAGATTAACACTTCAAAATAAAGCTCTCATTAGGCGGTTTGTAGATTCAGAGCTCGCTTCAACTCAAGAAGTCTTAAGAAACAAATTACCTTTAATTTCTTAGTTGAAAAGTTACTTATAAACTAAAAGCCATTTTGAATTTTATTACTAAGAAGCTCCTTAAACTTTATTTTGCACCCGAATGGTTTCTTTCATTTTTATACTTATAAATGTTCGTTTAATGAAGTTTAATTTTAAAACGTCTTTCAACTTAAAATCCATCAGAAATATTTTAAGAAGGTTGCACAAACATTTTTCCATCTTAGAGCCTCATAAATCTCAGTTTTATGTCCAAAACTATCAAAATTAACATTTCATTAAACACCTTAGCATTTATTTAAAACTCAGTTTTATACATAAAAACTTTTCTAATTAAGAGTAAAAGCAAACAACACATTTGAGAACTGAATTCTATTTAATAACCCTTAAATTGATTATTTCTTGCCTTTAAAATTGTAACTTTGTGTATTTAAAGTCCATTAAAGTGTCATTTAAACATTGAAAGTCTTTTAAGTGTAACTGTTATACTTTTACTGATTGATCTCATCATAAAACCTTCAGGTGATCATGTGATCAGATTCTTTGACTACCTTCATCATAATCATGAGATTATTGATCTCTGATGAAGGTCGTTCATCAGCAGAAGAATCTGACATCAGGTCAGGAAGTCGACATCAGGATTTATTATTGTTGACAATAATAAATCCTGATGTCGACTTCTGTTCATTCATGAATCTTTAATTAAAAGATTAATAATGGAGTCGGAGCCGTTTTAATTAATTTAATGTGAAAACAGTAAATTCACTGATTCAATAAATCACTTAATCAAAGTTTAAGAAATATTTCATCAAATTAAAGTTGTTTTTTTTTAGCTTTAACTAAATTTAGAAATTAAACAGTTTAGGTTAAAGTTGCATCTCCTGAAAAGTTAAGAATTAAGAATTGACCTCCAGTTTCTGTTATATTCTGTTATTTCAAATTAAAAAAATATTTTTTTTTTTAAATGTATTTATTTTTTATGAACTCTGCAAGATCTCAGGGAGAATTAACTGTTTAAAGACAGAAAAATCAAATAATTCTCTCAAGGTGAAAATAAATTATGATAAAAACAATAACAAAAGGAACAAATAATAAACAACATATAAAAACACAAACAACAAGTAAACAGTGAATTAAGGGAACTTAAAGGAAAAAATATGGGGGGGAAACTCCGGAAAACCAAGGCACTGAAAAAAGAAAGAAAATCAATCAAAATGAATAATTAAAAACAGTATAGACCAGCAGGTGGCGCAGTAACATCACAAAACCACGACCAGCAGTAGACGATCCAGAAGATCAGTCAATAAACTGATAAAAAAAAAAGATATTATTAACAGCTTAGATTTTAAAACGTTATAGCTTTAAAATCCTTTTTAAATATTAAAGGAATCCTAAACTGTTAAAGTGATGACGCTGTTTTCACTCCTCGTGATGATCATTAATAATATGTTAACATAAATAATTAACAGGTCTGTTTTACAAGTGAAAGAAAACAAAATCTCAGAGATTTAAATGTTCAGAACCTGTGAAAACATGATGACGTCATACATGTTTATCTGTGGCAGATCAATAATGCATAATCAATGCAACTGAAACTAATTTGCATTTACACGTTTTGTTTCTGGATTATTTTCAGTTTCTTTTCTGGTCCACAAAGGTCCTGAATGATCCCCGAAACTGTTCAGACCATTTTAGGGGAACCGGTTTTGCAGAAGCTGTTGCCCCAACATGCCCCGCTGGTTTCACTGCTGCAGGATCGCCGCGGCGCCGCTGGGGGGCGCCTGGGAGCTGTTTTTACTCTGCAGACGGTCCGGATCAGACCTGCAGGACCTGAACACGGAGCGGAACCAAACATGGTGTGAACACATGAACGTGCATGTGACAGAAGCACATAAATAAATGTGAATATCATGTTCTTAATGGACTTCTCCTCCACATGGACAATTTGTTGTATTTTCACTGTTCTCTCATAACCTATCCGTTACACAGCGGGGGGGGGGGGGTCTGCAGAAGGCTGCAGCTTTCTTTCCCGCGGGAAAAAGGTTCCGCGGAGAGGAAGATGTGGAAATTCCTCTGGAGAGAGGAGAAACTCAGAAAACAACCTGGAGAGGAGGAGGAGGAGGAGGAGGAGGAAAGAGAGGTGGGGGGAGCGGGGGATTCTCCGAAAACACCCACGTGGGATCTCCGGCGTCTGCCGCGTGCCCCACCAATGGGAGCAGAGTACGGGGGATCTATTGATAGCTGCGGACCAATCAGAGCGCGAGGAGCTGGGCGTGGTGACGCGCGCTGCAGAGCGTGTGTATAAAATCCGGGAAGTTCCTCCAGTCAGCGACTCAGAGCTGCTTCTTCCTCCTGAACCACCTCACGGACTTTACTCCGAGTTCTCCGGACTCTGAAGCACCGACACCGACCTGGATTACCGTTGTTTGGGACGTTATTAACGGACCTTTTTCTTTGTATCCTGGATTTTGTGGATTACTTCACGATGACTCTGGAAGAGCTCGTCGGACCGAACAGCACCGACAAGAAGTGAGTGTTTGTCTGCTGCGTTGCTTTTTGTTGCGAGCGGTGCGTAATTACGCACTGGCACGCGCTCCAGATCACATTCAGACCCGGTTCCGGTCCAGGTCGTGTTGAGCTTGTGTGCACTTGTGTCGTGTCCTAACCGCCTCCGTGTGTGTGTGTGTGTGTGCAGGATGGAGACGGTGAGTCAGGCTCTGGAGGAGCTGCTGGTTGCGGCGCAGCGGCGCGACCGACTCACGGTGGGAGTCTACGAGTCCGCCAAACTCATGAACGTGTAAGTACACTTTACTGAACAGTCTGAGTTCGAACGCACGAGCTGTTTGTACCGGAGTTGTACCGTGCCGTGACACTAACCCCCCCCCCTCCCCCTTCCTGCAGAGACCCGGACAGCGTGGTTCTGTGCGTCCTCGCCACCGATGAGGAGGATGAAGACGACATCGCGCTGCAGATCCACTTCACGCTGCTGCAGGCTTTCTGCTGCGACAACGACATCAACATCCTGCGCGTGACCGGCATGAGGCGGCTGGCCGAGCTGCTGGAGGAGGATACCGGGGACGGTAACGGGAACGAGCACGAGCCCCGGGACCTGCACTGCATTCTGGTCACGGTAAGTCCTCCCGGTGCCTTAATGTGTCACATTTAATACAGATTTAGATTTAGAGACGTGCAGACTCCAGTATGAGCAGCAGAGTGTGACGTCACCCAATGACGTGTCCAACTAACCGTCCCGTTATTTTCCGTGTTCTGCAGAACTCCCCCGTGGAGCCGCTGCAGTGTCAGGCCCTGCAGGACGTCGGCAGCTACTGCGAGGAGAGCCGCTGCAGGAACCAGTGGGTGCCCTGCCTGCACCTGCAGGACCGTTGACCCGAACCGGGCCGAGCCTGGACCGCTGCGGAGCGGTGAGAAAGAGTGGAAACAGTCCAAACAGCCTGACCTCGTGCTGAAGAGGAGTAACGGCTTTTAAGTGGACCGGACCGGACCGGACCGGACCGAACCGGGAGGTCTCCTGCTTCCTGTGAACCGGGGGATTGATTGTGCGTTGGATGTCGGTACCGGAAACCGGTGCTGGCTTTGAAAAACCGGACCGGGATTTGCGGGAAGCTCCGGTGACACGCGGAGTGGAAACTAATAGATGTCATGTGACTTGAACTGAGGGAGCTGCACGTGACGCTCCGGACTCGTGAGCTGCAGGTGTTCTGCTCACCTGTAGACCCACTGAACCCATGAGTTCATTATCATGTTGACTTCCTTCTGTCTTTTTGTTTTTGATGAATAAATTGCTGACGGAGCGAAATGATCCTTTCTGAGTGGTTCATCAGGAGTGTGTGGGGGGGTTTACCATCTTTGTGGGGACATGTTGAACTTTCCCACCATGTGAGGACGTGTGTGTTTTACGAGGACATTTGTTCATTTCTTGGTTTCAAAGTTCAGTCGGTCACTTCGAGTTAAAGAGTTCATTTAAGTGGTTCCTTGTAACTTTAAAACTCAGTTTATTTTATGATAGTTTATTTATAAAGCTCACATTATGGCATCAGGAGCTCAACCAACTGTTATTTTCATTATTATTTGTCTATAAAAGGCCCATAAATAGTTAAAAAAAAAAAAAAGAAGACTATTTTAACTCATCAAAAACTGACTAATCAATAAATGGTCACGTGACTTTTGTTTTAACAATGAGTCAAACTCCATTCAAAACGTCCCGCCTCAGGATGAGTCAGGTGGTGATTCATCTGGATGGGTCGAAGGAGAAAGAAAACAGCCGTTCAGGTGAACCATGATTTCAGATTCAGTCTGGATGAAAACACGTGTTGGTGGAAAACGCTCCTCCTCACCTCGGTGGTCTCCATGGCGACGCCCGCACCGTCTTTTATACAACAGTTCAGATCGACTTCCATCTTCCTGTTTCAAATGTGGACATTTACAAATTCTCATTTATTTGGTGCTTTTTAATTTTGTTCACTTAAATTGAGCTTTTTGGTAAAACTGGCTTCTTATAGCAGTTAGCTTCTAGTTTTCTATTTCTTGTTAGCCTTTAGCTCCTTAGCGTTAGCCACTCAGACCTGTTAGCATATAGTTTCTAGTTCCTCCATTTAAACAGCAGTGGCCAAGTTGTCAGATTAAACAGAACATTTATGGCCTGATGATGAAGACCTGCGTGCCACGCTGCGAACAGCTGACGTGGTCCAACATGTCCGACGTGTTTAACTGCAGGGAACGGCGCGTCTCCGACTTCCTGTTGTTTGAATGTTTGAACACGACATTCCTCCGGCGGGAACTCCGACTGCAGCGTGATGTCACAGCGTGATGTCACATCCTGGAGGTGACATCATGCTGGCGGCGGCGCGGTTAGACTCCTCCAGGTGATTGATTGACAGCTGGGCTCAGCCAATCAGCTGCGAGGATTCAGTCCTGAAATTGGGGAAGTTTGGGAACGTTTTCCTGAAAAATGTGAAAAGTTCTTTTTTTTTTGTCGGATGATGAAGAAAATATATCAGTTTTTTTTTCGTGATTTAATAATTGTTTTTTTTTTAACGTGTTTTTCTTGTCGTTGTTACGCCAGCTCAGAGAGTTCATCTGTCCTGGTAGCTTAGCGGTAGCTTAGCGGTAGCTTCAACGTCTGGTCAGTTTAGTAAAAACAAGTAATTCATTTTAAAGAGTAGATTGTAAAAACAAAACTATTAAAAACAGGGGGGGGGGGGGGGGGGGGGGGGGGGGGGGGGGGGGGGGGGGGGGGGGGGGGGGGGGGGGGGGGGGGGGGGGGGGGGGGGGGGTAAATACATAAATAGTTCTTGCATGTTTGGATAAATAGCAGCTCGTGTTGCTTTTAAAAACTCCCGTAAACGTCTTCATGTGTCGTTGCAGTGAAGATTTGATTTGAGGGATTCGCTCGTCCGTCAGACGTTCTGCAGTTTGAACGGTCGTAAATCTGTCTGTCATCCGGAGACGTCCCGGACCCCACCTGACCCCACCTGACCCCACCTGACCTCACCTGACCCCACCTGACCTCACCTGACCTCACCTGACCCCACCTGACCCCACCTGACCTCACCTGACCCCACCTGACCCCACCTGACCTCACCTGACCCCACCTGACCTCACCTGACCTCACCTGACCCCACCTGACCTCACCTGACCTCACCTGACCCCACCTGACCTCACCTGACCCCACCTGACCTCACCTGACCTCACCTGACCCCACCTGACCTCACCTGACCCCACCTGACCTCACCTGACCTCACCTGACCCCACCTGGCCTCACCTGACCTCACCTGACCCCACCTGACCTCACCTGACCCCACCTGACCCCACCTGACCTCACCTGACCCCACCTGACCTCACCTGACCTCACCTGACCCCACCTGGCCTCACCTGACCTCACCTGACCCCACCTGACCTCACCTGACCCCACCTGACCTCACCTGGCCTCACCTGACCCCACCTGACCTCACCTGACCTCACCTGACCCCACCTGACCTCACCTGACCTCACCTGACCCCACCTGACCTCACCTGACCTGAAGGGAGGCGTGTCTCTGAGGTGGAAGGAGCGAACGTACCAGTTCTCAGTGATTCGTGTGTTTGAGGACAAACGGAGAGTAAAGAGCTGCAAACACCAACGAACACCGTGAACCTCCGATTCACTGTTTATATTCCAGACAGGAAACACACCTGCATTTAAGGTTTTCAAAATAAAACTCTTCTTCTTCTGCCTTCCATCCTCTTCCTCGCTTCATGCCTCCTTTCCTTCTTCTGCCTTCTTTGATCTTTCATACACCAGACTCCACCGACTGTTTAATAATTATCTGAATGTGAACGATCAAAATAACTTCAGGTTTCGTCTGATCTGATCTGATCTGATCTGATCTGATCTGATCTGATCTGATCTGATCGTTTCATCTGATCTGATCTGATCTGATCTGATCGTTTCATCGGATCTGATCTGATCTGATCTGATCTGATCTGATCGTTTCATCGGATCTGAAACCTCTCAGGAGTCACGATGGAGGGAACGTCGTGTTGTGATCCCGGTGTGCTGCTGCAGGCCTCCCTCCTCTTCATCGTGTCTTCATCGGACCACTGGTCCTCAGGAGCAGCAGCTTTATTCGTGGAGAGCGTTAGATTGGGCTCAGTGTGTCACTCCAGCAGCTATTTGTGTCCACGTTACAGCGAGGAGGCTCCCGGCTCCCCCTGCGTCACGTTGCCGTGGAAACAGACGGAGCCCGCCGATTGGGCCGGCCCGTCTTTATTTGATAACGTTACGTAGGGAGATCCTGCTGCTGCGTCACTGACCATGTAAGGCTGCTTCAGGAGCATCAGAGAGATGAGTCACGGAGAGGAGGAGAGGAGAAGGAGAAGGAGGAGGAGGAGGAGAGGAAGATCACATGAAGGATGACAGTGTGAAAGACAGAGATCGCTGCAACATCATAAAAACACCTTGCAGAGGCACAGAGAGATGAAATGTTCACGTTTCTGACTGAGAGATCAGGTTCCTGAAGGCAACACAAACATGATTAAAACAACAAATCACTGATTCCTTCCTTAAAACCAGGAAAGATGTAACAGAGCTGCTGGAAGTGTTCGTAGCTTCAGGTCTGTAAAATGGTTCTGATCCAGAAGTGTCTTCAGCTGCAATACCAGCGAGTGCCACTAGAGGTCGGCTCCAAAAAGCCTCCGGCTCCATAGACTCCCATTCAACTTCTCTCATCAAATCCAAAGTGAATAAAATGTGTCCATCAGTGATCTCGGTGTTGTTAGCTAAAGTCACTCCTTCTTCTTAGTTTTCTGGAGGTCCATCTGAAAATAATCCCTCATTCATTAGAAAAGAAGATTCAAGAAGACCTGTTTTTGGGGGCGTGTCTGTTTGATTGACAGGCCTGGTGAATCACTGATTTCTCAGCTCATCTTTCTTTCTTCCCTCCACATGACAGCACCTCCGACTGAAGGAGCCGACGCCTCATCTGTAAACTGTTTGTTGTGTTTTCTGGATCGGGAACACAGATTTTTCATTTCTGTCTCTGTGCTGCGTTCAAGTTCTTCCTTCTGACGGAAACCACGAAGACATCTGAAGAGACGAGTCGTCCTTCCGTCCGTCGATGCGTCTTTATTCCACTTGTTTGTTTGTTGTAAAAACGTTGATGTTCCCGTCGTAGTTGTGAACAGAATCAGAAGCGTCTCAGTAATGTGAGGAACGTCCAAACTTCTGTTTCCATCAAAACATCTTTTTCCCTTTTTTAAACTTAGTTTTTTTCTGCTTCTTTTATTTAAAAGCAGATTTAAAAAGTCGTTTTTCTGAAGAAAAAGCGGAGAGAGTTTTCAAAATACAACCGTCAGTGAATGCAGCGTGAAAACAGGTTAAAAGCACCTTTTCACCTTTTCTTCTCGTGCTCCCATTGGCCACCGTCCAGTGATGTCATCACAGCCGAGGAGTTCGGCAGTTTAAGTTTTGACCTTTGACCCCGGGAGGTCTGACTCATGCAGACTGACTTTTTCTTCTCGTGTTATTGTTTGTTCTGTTTTTTTCTCATGTTATTGTTTTTTGAAAACAAACAAATAAATATAAATAAAGTTGTTGATGTTTTCCTCAGAATTTAAAACGTCTGCAGAAACACTTTTTTTCTTCTTCTCTGCAGCTCAAACAGTCCGATCTATAAATAACTCTTCTGAAGGCTGGTTATTTATATCCCTGCTGAGGCTAAATATACGGAGCCGGGCGTCACCGCCTGTCCCGCCGCAGCCCCCCCCCCCCCCCCCCCCCCCCTCTGGACTCTCCACTGTTCAGATTCCAAACCAGAGCTCTGAGGTCAGCGAGTCTGAGGAGGCTGAAACAGCTCAGGAAATAAAGTGGGTCAAACAGAAAGTCTGAAAGTTCCACTGAAGGAAAGAACCAGAAGAGAAGAAAGTCATTCAGTGTTTTCTGGACTTTTTCCTCA
>NW_027210890.1:200000-225000 GCF_029030835.1 Brachyistius frenatus
ATCACACCTCCTCAGGTGAATGGCCACAGGTGTGCAGAGAGGTCGCGGCCCGCCGAGGGGCCCCCGAGTGACACCTCTCTGAGGGCCCCACTGACCCCCCACAAGCCCCCTGAGAACCAGCAGACCTCCGAAGAGTCCCAGAGGATCCTTTCATTAAAATGATCTTGTTTTATACTTCCTGAATATTAAAAGTTATAATATTTCAGCATTTATTAATAGTTAAAGTTCTGCTTTATTGTGTCTCAGAGTCATTCAGTGTTTGTTTCTTTGCAGTAATAATGTGTCAATAAAGATCACTGAAAATATATCATTTTAAAGGAAATAATTGACTTAAAGGAGGTTCTTTATCTCTGAAAATGGATTAACATGAATTCAAGCGGAGGAATTTTTAAATAAATGCATGGAAATGAGAAAGAAAAGCATGCTTTAATAGCAGGAAGTTATTTATTTTCATTAAAAGTGATGGTTGGAAGATAAACTGTATCTGATAAAGTTGTTTACAAAGTAAGTTTTGAGAATAAACCAGTGAAATTGGAAAAGTTTGAAGAGACTCAGATCATGTTTTGTGTGTTTGTGGAGTCCAGGTGTGAATGTGCCTCCAGCTGGTGACCCTGCAGGGGGGATGGGGAGGGGGGACAACCAGGACAACAACAGGACAGCCCCCCCCCCCCTCCTCCCGTAGACACACAAACAACATCACGTCCAGGGTGGGGGATGTTTGTTTGCTTTCATGAAACTCGGCACAAAAGTTCACTTGGTACCAAAGATGTACTGATTCAAGTTTGGGGGGGTCAAAGGTCAAAGGTCACCGTCACTGTCCCCCCTCACGCTGACCGATGCTCACAAGCATCATATCTAGGGAACACCTGCACAGAACATTCCCTGGGTACCAAAGGCCAGCTGGTCAGAATCTGGGGTTGAAAGGTCAGTGACATCACAATCAGACTGCTAGAAGATCTGAGTCTGGAGGCCGATGATGTCACTGATCCTCCCTCCGACTCAGATGGGCTTCCTGCTTCTGTTTGTGTCAGCCAGCTCTTGGACCTTCCTGAGTCCTGGCTGTTGTCACATGTCTGCTGCATTCCTGGCATTCCTCTCCAGCTGCTCAGGATGCAGGAATGCAGGAATGCATCACCACGGCAACACCCAGAAACCCAAGGAGCAGCAGCAGAGAGGCCTGTGAAGGAGGAGGACACCTCTGATGTGGAAATGGTGTTTAACAGCCCTACAGGAAGACAGAGCGACAGAGAGACAGAGGGACAGACAGACAGACAGACAGACAGACAGACAGACAGAGGGACACACAGACAGAGACAGAGGGACACACAGACAGACAGACAGACAGACAGACAGACAGACAGACAGACAGACAGACAGAGGGACACACAGACAGAGACAGAGGGACAGACAGACAGACAGACAGACAGATAGACAGACAGACAGACAGACAGACAGACAGACAGACAGAGGGACAGAAAGACAGAGAGACAGACAGACAGACATCCTGTAAAAACCTCCTCAGACTGAATCAGTCTGTAAAGGCTGTGTAGGAGTCTTGCTGCAGCGTCTGTGTGGTCCCTGAGGAGACGGATTAAAGTCTGTCTGTGGGTTCACCACATGTCTGGAGACGGGTGGAGACGGGCGGAGACGGGCGGAGTCAGCACCGAGCAGAGGTGGAACAAACGACCACTGCAATTCAGTTTAACTCTGCAGCTTCTGTTTCACAATTTTACTTCTGCAAGGTTTCACGTGAACACCATCACATGCACACCAACACGTGCACACCATCACATGCACACCATCACGTCTCACCAACACGTGCACACCATCACGTGCACACCATCACGTGCACACCATCACGTCTCACCAACATGTCTCACCAACACGTGCTGCACACCATCACGTGCACACCAACACGTGCACACCTACACACCAACACGTGCACACCATCACGTGCACACCAACACGTGCACACCAACACGTCTCACCAACACGTCTCACCAACACGTGCACACCTACACGTCTCACCAACACGTGCACACCAACATGTGCACACCATCACGTGCACACCAACACGTCTCACCAACACGTGCACACCATCACGTGCACACCATCACGTCTCACCAACATGTCTCACCAACACGTGCTGCACACCATCACGTGCACACCAACACGTCTCACCAACACGTGCACACCATCACGTGCACACCAACACGTCTCACCAACACGTCTCACCAACACGTGCACACCTACACGTGCACACCATCACGTGCACACCAACACGTCTCACCAACACGTCTCACCAACACGTGCACACCTACACGTGCACACCTACACACCAACACGTGCACACCATCACGTGCACACCAACACGTGCACACCAACACGTCTCACCAACACATGCACACCAACACGTGCACACCATGCACACCTCACCAACACGTGCACACCAACACGTGCACACCAACACGTGCACACCATCACGTGCACACCAACACGTGCACACCAACACGTCTCACCAACACATGCACACCAACACGTGCACACCATCACGTGCACACCAACACGTGCACACCAACACGTCTCACCAACACATGCACACCAACACGTGCACACCATCACGTGCACACCAACACGTGCACACCAACACGTGCACACCAACACGTCACACCAACACGTGCACACCATCACATGCACACCATCACGTGCACACCAACACGTGCACACCAACACGTGCACACCAACACGTGCACACCATCACGTCTCACCAACACGTCTCACCAACACGTCTCACCATCACGTGCACACCATCACGTGCACACCAACACGTGCACACCAACACGTCTCACCAACACATGCACACCATCACGTGCACACCAACACGTGCACACCAACACGTGCACACCATCACGTGCACACCAACACGTGCACACCAACATGTGCACACCATCACATGCACACCATCACATGCACACCAACACGTCTCACCAACACGTGCACACCATCACATGCACACCATCACGTGCACACCATCACATGCACACCAACACGTCTCACCAACACTCACCATCACGCACACCATCGTGCACACCCAACACCAACACGTCTCACCATCACGTCTCACCAACACGTGCACACCATCACATGCACACCAACACGTCTCACCATCACGTGCACACCAACACGTCTCACCATCACGTCTCACCATCACGTCTCACCAACACGTCTCACCATCACGTCTCACCAACACGTGCACACCATCACGTGCACACCATCACGTGCACACCAACACGTCTCACCATCACGTCTCACCAACACGTGCACACCATCACGTGCACACCAACACGTCTCACCAACACATGCACACCAACACGTGCACACCAACACGTGCACACCAACACATCACGTGCACACCCATCACCAACACATGCACACCAACAGGTACACACCAACACGTGCACACCATCACGTGCACACCAACACGTGCACACCATCACGTGCACACCAACACGTGCACACCATCACGTGCACACCAACACGTCTCACCAACACGTCTCACCAACACGTCTCACCAACACATGCACACCATCACATGCACACCAACACGTGCACACCAACACGTGCACACCATCACGTCTCACCATCACGTGCACATTCATCAGCGTGTTGGCATCAGATTAGCATAAACTTATCTTTTATTGATAAAGTCATTTTATTTTGAAAGGACACTATGAGCATGTTTCAGCAGAGTTTCTCTTCGTGAGCGATTTTTTTTTTATGGAAAAATTGCAGGAAATTTGCTTGAATCAGCATTAATTACTGAGATCACATGATTTCCTGGAAGGACTGAAGAGTGACGGGAGGAAAGACTCCAGCTTTCTGTTCCTCAGCTGACTTTACAAGAAATCTGAATTCTCTTCATGAAAACAAGAGAAACATTCAGTTTTTAATGAGTCACTTTGAGTCAGAAACATTCAGACACTCAGACAGGAACTCTGCTTTAATCACACACTCCGTCTGAACACCGCAACAACACACACACACACACACACACACACACACACACACACACACACACACACACACACACACACACACACACACACACACACACACACACACACACACACACACACACACACACACACACACACACACACACACACACATAAACATCTCCTCTCCAACATCTGGACAGACAGCAGATGTTTGCTGTAGGACTGTTACGCAATGCTCCAAACTTTCTCCAATAAAACTGTTTGATCGTCGATTCTGGACGAAGCAGCTTTCTGCTGGAAAACACACCAATGAGAGTCAAACAAGGTGTGTGTGTGTGTGTGTGTGTGTTTATATACCAGACGTTACGGGGACTCGACTTTCTTATGGGGACGCAAAATCTTTTTTTTTTCCTGTCACAGTTTGCATTTGAAAATGAAACATCTTCTGGTGACGTGTAAATAAATGACTGTTAATCCTCATAATCAAAACAAACATGATCAGTGATCAATAATAATAATAATAATCAGTCGTATCTCCAACATAGACAGATAGCACGAAGCATACTGCTGCACAATGGGACAACATTTCACTTTGAAAACTCCAGCAGCTGGCGTGATGTTCATTTCATGATTTGCTGCAGACGTCGATGATGAAGGTGTTTGAAGTTCTTTGAAAGTCTTCGGTTCAACGGATGACGACGTCGTCGGTTATCAGCTCGTCTCGTCTTCAGCCAACAACCGAGACGTGAAATTACACTTTAACCGCTATTAAAAAATAAAAAAAACCTCATTTCATTTCCCAGAATCCTCCTGGATGAGGTGTTTTACCGCAGAGATGACTCCGGTCCCACCGAGCGCTTTGAATCAGAGTGGAAGTGACGGTCGGTCCCGAGACGCTCGTACGTCTGAACGACTGAAAACTGATTCAGAGCGTCGGATCGTAAATCTGTCGGCGCTGACTCATCGGCGCTCAGAGAGAAAGTTGTCGGGAGCTCCGCCCACGAGTCGCTGCTCAGGAAACACCGCAGACTTTAGAGACGGCTCGAAGTTCATTTGACAGGAAGTGAATCTGACGAAGAGTTCGCTTCATGTCTTTGTAACGTTGGATCGATTAGTTTTGGTTTCATGAAGAACTTAAAGCATGTAAACATCTACGTCTGGTCGTCATGGCACCCGCATCCTGTCGTCATCGTCTCCGTCCCGTCTTCATCGTCTCCGTCCCGGTTCAGTTTGACTGAAATAAAAACCCTGCTGAGGATTTTAAAAGGTTCACAGACCTCCGACTCTGATGTGACCCCCCCTCCCTGCCCCCCTGGCCCCCCTGCCCCCCTGCTCCCCCTTCCTCCCCTGGCCCCTCCCTCTCCCCGAGGAGGATCGGCGAGTCACACAGGAGTTAAAGAGGAGGCCGACCCAGCTGCAGTGGTGAAGTGATGAAAGTGGAGTTCACCACGCTTTTATTGTGGCGGGGTGAACCGCAGAGTCGGGGATTCCTGCCACATGCTGCTGAAACACTCGACACACAGGAATCACTGATAGGAGCCGATCTGGGATGAGTCAGAACAACAAACAAACAAACACAGAAGAAGAAGCTCATGTGATGTCATAGAAAGCCACATCACAAACAATTAATTCAAACAATATATTAGCTGTAACCTGACTGCACCACAGGCCTGTCAATCAAACAGACACGCCCCCAAAACCAGGTGTTCTTGAATCTTCTTTTCTAATGAATGAGGGATTATTTTCAGATGGACCTCCAGAAAACTAAGAAGAAGGAGTGACTTTAGCTAACAACACCGAGATAACTGATGGACACATTTTATTCACTTTGGATTTGATGAGAGAAGTTGAATGGGAGTCTATGGAGCCGGAGGCTTTTTGGAGCCGACCTCTAGTGGCACTCGCTGGTATTGCAGCTGAAGACACTTCTGGATCAGAACCATTTTACAGACCTGAAGCTACGAACTCTTTTATATCCAGTCTGTGTTCTGGTCACTGTCTCCATGTTTTATCCTGCTGCTGCTTCCTGCAGGTCCTTCTGGTCGTACTGGACTGAGAGAGGACAGAATGAGTCCAACGGCTCCGGAGGGGGAAGTCCAGATTCCAGGGAACCATTCTGATCATTCCTGACATTCCTGCAGAGTGTGACCTTGTCTGCAGCCTCCTTTGTTTCCACCTCACTCTCCAGGACGCTTCCAGTAAAACACGTCCCGGCCAGAACTCGCTGTGGGCCAATGGACAGTTTCCTTATATGGTCAGCGTGAGGACAGAACATCTGTCCGTCAGCGGCCGGAGGCGGAGCCGACTCACAACCGTTTCTCTGGAAATCCACTTTAATGTTCCTCCTGTGTCTGAAACACTCATGCAGAGGTGAAAGGTGAGTTTGACTGGCAGAGCAACAGTAACTAGGGGGCGGGGCTTTGTGAAAAGTCAGCTGTGGATAGTGCTGACCTGTGTGTGTGTGTGTGTGTGTGTGTGTGTGTGTGTGTGTGTGTGTGTGTGTGTGTGTGTGTGTGTGTGTGTGCTCTGAGTGAGGTGGGTTACCACAGCGACAGCTCTGAGGCATCTCCCATGGCAACAGAGCGTTTGGGAATCCCCAGTCTGCTGGAGGCTGGGGAGGGGGGGCGGCGCCGCCAGACGACCCAGAATGCCTCAGTACACACCGGGTGGGTTTCCCCCCCCCCCCCGCCCTCCCGAGTCTCCAGATCCAGGATCAGAACCTGTCTGATATCAGAATGCGTCACCAGACTCCATTCAAATATCTGCTAATTTAACTTCAGTTTGAAGGCAGACAAACACTGATGATGGTGAAATTTTTTTTAAAAACTCCTGAAACAGCATCTGAAGTTGTCATGACTGCTGCTACATTTACTGTTTCCATTAGTTTCTGCTCTTTACACAGACACACACACACACACACACACGCACACACACACACACACACACACACACACACACACACACACACACACACACACACACACACACACACACACACACACACACACACACACACACACACACACACACACACACACACACACACACACACACACACACACACACACACACACACACACACACACACACACACACTCACACACACACACACGCGCACACACACACGCACACACACACTCACACACACGCACACACACTCACACACACACACACACACACACACACACACACACACACACACACACACACACACACACACACACACACACACACACACACACACACACACACACACACACACACACACACACACACACACACACACACACACTGAGGGACGCTAACTGAGCGTTATGAGTCCGCTTGAATTAAAACGCTCGTTAAGATTCATTTAATGAGACGCGTCTGAACAACTTTCTGTTTCCAGTTTGTGATGTCGAACTGTTAAATATGAACTTATCATGATTTAAAAATATTCACATTGTGTTTTTATTTACATTTTATTCCGTCTCTGAGGCGTTCAGGACCAAATACAAGAAACTTCCGTCTGTCTGAGTTTAGAGAATTACAGCTTCCAGAACTTCATGTGTCTTAGATGTCGTCTGGTTTCTCAGAAAGATAAAAGTGAGCGTCGGCAGAACAATGAAGTTTGTAGTTTGTACGACTTCAACCGATGGAGGAATGAATGACGTGAAAAGTACCGGACCGAGTTCAGAACCATCGTTTGTTTGGCTGGAAGACTCTTATTAACCAGAATGTTTTATCATGTTTTCTGCTTCTCTACTTTATTGTTTGCTTTTTAAACTGTCAAATTTGAGCCTCGATGTATCTTTAATTTGGATCAGTGTGAAATTAAAGTTTTGATATTATATTCTTTTATTCAGAACTTATTTTGTGTCTCATGTTGAACGCTGCTTTTCTACATTTTTATTTTCTCATATTTTTTTATTTTTTTAATTTTTTTGTTAATAAAATATTTTTTCCTTTAAAAAAAAAAAAAGACACTAAAAGACGTTAAACAAGCCTCAAAGATCAAACCTTCACTCAGCTAACAGCTTCTGAACTTCAGCACTGAGCGTCTTTGTGCTTCGCAGTTATTTAAAGGAACTTCAGTCTTTTTCTTCTATCAGCAGCCTGAAGGCCAATTTATGTTAACTCTGTTCTACATGTTTAACTGCTGAGAAACAGCTGCAGCACACACACACACACTCACACACAATGACAGGCATTGATGAGGCGTCATGTGACACTGTGACTAACCAATCACATAATGTCAACTTCATGTCTTATTTTGAAGGTCCAGCTGCTGAACTGTGACTCAGAGTCTCAGCGGGGACTCGAACCGACAACATGTTTGTCTTGTCGTCCACTGACCCTCAAAAAGAGACGAAATCAAAACCATTATTGTCCCTAAAACATCCTTAAATCATCGTTCAAAGCTTTTAAAACCGCTTCAAACGAGTCACCGATGAGATTTAAAGGATTTATTTCAGCTGCTGTTGAAGATGGTTTGATGTTGTTTTGCTGAAATAAACAAGATGTTCCCTGAAAAAGACGCTGCCATGTGCACTAATGGATCCCTGTACCATCACAGATGCTGGCTTTTGAACTGAGCGCTGATAACAAGCTGGATGGTCCCTCTCCTCTTCAGCACGGTACAGTTTCAACCTGCGTCTGTGGACGCAGCGATTGTTTTTCAACATGTTTTTTTTTTTTTGCATTAGAGAACTCTTCCAGTCTTTTGTTGACCCTGAACCAACTTTTTTGAAACGAGAATTTAAACTGTGAAGAAGAACCAGTTCAACTGTGACCTTTGACCTGCGGTTTACTGACTCTGACCCGTGCCCAGACCATAATGAAAACAGCGTGGAGCTGTCCGAGCGATCCGAACAGAGTCCTTAGTGTCTGACCGAGTCATGTGATCATGCGATCATGTGACACCCCCCACCCCCGCCCCACCGTCGCCATGACACACAGCTCTGTGTTTCGGGGGTCAACATGCGTGTGTGTGTGTGTGTGTGTTCAGGTCACATGACGCCTCCATCGAGTTATTAACGGCAACAGTCGCTCAGTGTTTCCGTCTGCCCCCTCCCCCCCCCCAAAAAAACCCAACAACAACAAAAAATTTTTTTTAAAAACAAACAAACATGAGCTGCTCTCAGGTCAGCCACAGTGCTGAGGTGTTTCCATCTCACAACAAACACACAGGAGGCGGAGGAGGAGGGAGTCCCGTTGCCAGGCAACAGCGTCCTCAATACATGATGCTGCTCAATAATTCAGACGAGTCATCAGAGACAACCAAACAGCTGTGTGTCCACCTGAATTTAAATGTTCTTCTCCTCTTCCTCCTCCTCCTCCTCTTCCTCCTCCTCCTCTTCCTCCTCCTCCAGGAAGCCTCTCAGACAGAAAACGTGTCACGTTCAGGAGATCCAACAAATAGCTCTGATTTGCTGATTGTGGGGAAGTAGAAGCTGACTCAGCGGTTTCCACCAGAGCTCGACTGCAGCTGCTGATTCAGTGGAAGTGGAGGAACCTGATATCAGGAGGATTAAATCTGTTTCTAACACATTCGAAACAATTTAATGAGTGAAAAATACATTTTAACCATCCAAACATGAAATATTTGAAGAGTGAGAACACGTTTTATTTTAAAGGTTTTCAGGTTGTTGTTTTTTAGAAGATTTCTGAACTGAAACAAATTTAAAAGCAAATGTTCTATTTGATGGAGTAACTTTAAAGATTAAAAGATACATTTGTGACTGCAGATATGAAGCTCTGCTCTGTTATCGGCTTACTTTCCTTATTTTGCTTTATGACCAAACATCTGCTACAATAACCGAAAACATGTCAGAATAAAAGAAGCTGAAAACAGTTTGATGTGCAGAAATGTTTGTTCCAGACTTTTTCTTTTTATAAATCCGTTTTAAAACTGGGAGTCCTCTAAAAGTCAAAGATGCAGGTCGACATGTTTTCAGGCTGATTATTGGGATTCTTTCATCCCCCAGTAGAAGGAGAAGTGAAAGGGTTTCCCAGGCACAGACGCAGGGGCCCAACAGGCCCTACAGGACTGATGTCTCTGAACCTCACATCTGCAGGAGTCTGAAAGGACTAACAGCTGATGAGGTTTCACTTCTTCTTCTTCTTTACTGGGAAACTCTCTGAGCAGCAGGCGCCTTCTCTGACCTCTAAAAAAACTCACATTTTGGAAAAGGTGGCGTGGCCTTGTACTGAAAGGTGGCGGAGACCAGAGAGGTTCAGTTGCTGCTCTGCAGAGTCAGAGTTCAGGTTCAGTTCCTGGAAGCTGCTTCCTGGGAGGGCCGGCGGCCAATGGGGGACAAAGGTCCAGCATTCACTCACCCGGGGGGGGGGGGGGTTTAGGTGTGTGTTTAGGTGTGTGTGTGTGTGTGTGTGTGTGTGTGTGTGTGTGTGTGTGTGTGTGTGTGTGTGTGTGTGTGTGTGTGTGTGTGTGTGTGTGTGTGTGTGTGTGTGTGTGTGTGTACCTGAAGGATTTCTAGGAAACCCTGAAGGGAGGGGCAGCAGAGTTTTTCTCCTCTGCAGAAGGTTTGAATCTTTGCACAACAGAAACAGACTTAACCCAGACCATGGTGATGAAGCTCCGCCCCCTCCGCCTCCTTCAAGAATGTTGGGTGGGGTTTTGATGTCATGTGACTGAGGAGTAACAACAGCTCTCTCACCTTTCTTACAACCATGGACAAAATAAAATGTTCACATTTCATCTGCTCCTGTTTGCCCTGTTAAAGTCACTGCAACACTTCCTGTGTCTGTTTCAAATTAAAAGCACTCAAAAGCTTATGTTTCCGAACAAGCCTTTTATTGTGAAAGATATGCAGGAAGCTGTTATGATAGATGAATAATCCAGAACAACAAACAGACAGATTATATTGATGACTTCATTAAATTTAATTAAAGTGACAGAAGTACAGATGCAACACGGCGTCTCTGCAAAGCCTGATGAAATAAATCAAATTAAATAACTGACTTTGTTTTGGTGTGAAAATAATTCAGCCGTTAAATATTCAGCGAAGAAGCCGTCACAAGACAAACACACACTTTCTCTCCTCGTTCCAGATGTTGCAGGTGATGTCATCATTTTCTCCTGGATGAATCATCACACACACACACACACACACACACACACACACACACACACACACACACACACACACACACACACACACACACACACACACACACACACACACACACACACACACACACACACACATGCACATGCAGCAACAGTGATGGGATAATCTGCATGACAACCATGTGAGGGGAACAAGCTACAGTTGTCACCTCTGTGGAGTCAGCTGACCATGTGTGTGTGTGTGTGTGTGTGTGTGTGTGTGTGTGTGTGTGTGTGTGTGTGTGTGTGTGTGTGTGTGATGATTCAGACTCCTTCAGCAGATTTTTCCTCTTCATTTCCCTAGAAAATGTAACCTTCCCGGAACAAATGAAGGTTTCCAAGTAAGAAGCTTCCTGACTGTAAAACACACACACACACACACACACACACACACACACACACACACACACACACACACACACACACACACACACACACACACACACACACACACACACACACACACACACACACACACTCACACTCACACACACACACTCACACTCACACTCACACACACACACACAAAGAGAACAAGGCCAGTGGGTGTGTGTCCTTATTTATCAGTTGGAGGAGGAAATATTATCCAGTTACATAAGAGCCTGACAGTAAACTGCAGCGTGGACGGACGGGAACACGACGAGGTTTTATTCATCGTCTCCAACACAAACAGCCCAGCAGCTTTTCTCCAGATCAAACCAGGAAGTCATCGAGAAACTGTTTGTGTTCAATATCCTCCAAAAACTAAAATCATAGAGTTCTTCTCTGCAGCTCTCAGGTTTATAAGCATAATTTAATCGGCTCTTCTGATTGGTTGTTGCACCCTATGTAAAAAACAATGAGCAACCATCAGTGATGTCATCATCCATCAGTGATTCAGTGATGTCATCATCCATCAGTGATGTCATCGTTAGTTTGTGAACGTTATGAATCCTCCAGTTCAGATTCTGTCTGTCACCATCTTGTTAGTTCAGAACAGGAAGTGACCATATTTGGACGAGCTGGGGGAGGAGCCAGAGGTGGATCTGACCAATCTGATCGTAAACCTGACGATACTACGTCCTGCCCACCGATAGCTGTAACCTGACTGCACCGCAGGCCTGTCAATCAAACAGACACGCCCCCAAAACCAGGTCTTCTTGAATCTTCTTTTCTAATGAATGAGGGATTATTTTCAGATGGACCTCCAGAAAACTAAGAAGAAGGAGTGACTTTAGCTAACAACACCGAGATAACTGATGGACACATTTTATTCACTTTGGATTTGATGAGAGAAGTTGAATGGGAGTCTATGGAGCCGGAGGCTTTTTGGAGCCGACCTCTAGTGGCACTCGCTGGTATTGCAGCTGAAGACACTTCTGGATCAGAACCATTTTACAGACCTGAAGCTACGAACTCTTTTAGAAACAGTCTGTGGTTCACATCTGTAACTGACTTCTTCTTCATGGCAATAGTCCCTGAGGCTCATGGGTAATAAAGTATTTAGAGCTGTTGATCTTCTGATTTGTATATTTCTGTGTTGGGAACATTAAATCAACAGCTATGGAAGTGAAAGACTTGTGTGAGTCGTGTCGTCAGTCCCAGCAGGCCGAGTGTTTACGCTCTGGAAGCTGAGCTGGAATTTCCTCACAGGGAGGAAAAAAAATGCTGAATCTCCCGTCTGTTTCCTGCAGGACCTGAACGCAGCACCGGCCTCCTCTCAGTTTCCTGACCGCTGACGTCGTCTAGCGGCTCTCTGACATCAGCCTGCAGGTCAGCAGCCCCACCAGCCGACCCGGTGACGGGAACCTCCACCCCCACCCACCCTGCTGGGGAGCGCTTGTTTTCCATCTCTGGCTGTTCTCTGACTCACTGCCAACAGTATTACTAAGCTCCAAACAGTTTCAGCACAAAGCAAAAGCTGCGATTGTTTTCCAGGGAACCCCCCCCCCCCCCCCCCCCCCAGTACAACATGCTCTGGATCATCGTGACTGCTGCCTTTGTTTTTCCAGTGACTTTCTGTCCATATAAGGACAAACAGCTTCTGATGCTGCTGATCAGTTTTCAGACAAACATCTGCACACACACACACAGACAGACAAACACACACACACACACACACACACACTGAATGAATTGTTCAGGTGCAGCAGGTTAACGAGCTGCAGGTGAGTCGGCTCGTTAACCTGCTGCACCAATTAGTCTGCAGCAATAAATCCACTCAGAAAGACTCCAAACCGCTCCGAAGTAGGGAGACATTACTTATTTAAGTAGTCGGAGGTCAAAGGTCAGAACAGTCAGACGGTGAATTACAACACTGTCATCTACAATCTTCACCAACATTATTACATATATTCACTTTTAAATTGATTCCAATAACATTAAAATATATAAAAGGTCTTTAAAAACTAAAAACAATGTGGGACATTTTGACATCAGAAGTAAAAAAAATATGGACAAAATTTTTTAGGAATATCGGGAAGAAAGAATTCCAGGCTGTTATACATCCAAAGAGAAATATTAGAGTCAGTAAACACACACACACTCATGCAGCATGCAGCATGCAGCATGCAGCATGCAGCATGCAGCATGCAGCATGCAGCATGCAGCATGCAGCATGCAGCATGCAGGACTCTGCAGGTACGAACTGTCGGCTTGTTTTCTAGAATGAAGTCATCGTTCCAAATGTAGTCTGACATCAGCTGAGATGAACTGTATGATGTCACACACACACACACACACACACACACACACACACACACACACACACACACACACACACACACACACACACACAGTCAGCTGATGTGTTTTTCGGGAAGTGTTTCTGGGTCGGTGGGAAATACAGAGAGGGAGAGGGAGTGAAGGAGGGGCGGGCGGGCGAGGCTGATCTCATGTGATTGGTGAGTCAGCAGCTGATGATGACATCACCGCCTCCCCTCACTCTGCCACGGGATTGGCTGAGTCAAACACTGAGCCGGGCTCATCCGAGGAGGCAACTGAGGATGGAGCATGGAGTGTGTGTGTGTGTGTGTGTGTGTGTGGGGGGGGGGGGTTGGGGGGGGTGGATACATGATGTCAGTACATTAGAAAACAACTCATTTTCTATTTCAGATCATCACTGACTCACTTTTATTTCTGTATTTCTGCTGCTTTTATTGTAAAAATTTCTTTATTTTGAATATGTGACCATTTATTTTAACATTTCAGGAAGTAAAATGATAGAATATAATTAGAATAATTTCTGGGAGGACTTAGGATCATAATAAACATGTAGAGTTTGACCTAAATTAAAGTTTGCTTACATTATTGATTCATTTGTAGATTTGTTGTTTCATTGATCAGTTGTCTGAAAATATTTCAAAAAATCACAAATCTCCTCAAAACCCATCAATAAGTTCTGTTCCAGCTTTTATTACAGAAAACAAAGAAATGTGAGATTTTAAGCTTCAAATGAACGACAAACATCCGTCCAAACGTTATAATGATAATAATAATAGTAAATAATTGTCTCAGCTGGAACATAAAGACGTTTCATCGCCTCCACCTGCAGCAGCTGGAGCTCTGATGACTCCAACGATCATCTGATCAGGTCCTTCATTTATTTATACGACTTTAGAGAAACTTTAAATACTCTACTGGTCCCTCATATTTCTCTGGTGGCCCTTTGTCGGGTCCCCGACCCTCAGGTTGGGAGCCACTGGAATGAACGAAAAATAGAACTCAAATAAAAGTACAGTGCTTTTATTTTGACACCTTTGGTGCAGATTTATTTTGAAAAACACTGACAGGATGTGAGGACTTCCTGTTTGTGGGTTTAACACAGTATTATTTACCCCCCCCCCCACACACACATACACACACACACACACACACACACACACACACACACACACACACACACACACACACACACACACACACACACACACACACAAACACCTGTGCTTCGTTCCCAGGCCTCTCTCTCTCCTCCGGTTTCTGTCAGGCTCGCTCGCCCTCCTCCGTTCTCAACAACCCCCCACCCCCACACCCCCCACCCCCGTCTTCTTCTTCATGTGACCAGAAAATAGCTTTAATAAAAGTCAAAGTCAAATATTGCAACATTGAAGTAACTCATATTTAATGAAGTATATTTTCATATAAAATATTCTTGAGTATTTAAGGTAAAAATAGATTCTGCTATCAAAAATATTCAAAATAAAAGTATTCACCGCAGCTCCAACACCCACAAAGAAACCTGTAACGTCCACATCTGTTTCTGCAGGACAGGTGAGTGATTGACAGGTGAGTGATTGACAGGCAGAGCTCCTCCTTAGTAAAACATCCTGCGGATGATCCTGTGGGTTTGAGGCCTGCAGGAAGTCTCTGACTCAGCAAGGAATCCCTGAGGGGGCGGGGCTTGGATCAGAGTCAGTCCGCAGGTGAGGACATCCCAGAAAAACAAACAAGATGGTGGATCGTGTTCACCTGCGACCTTTTCAGCATCTCACTACAAATATTTGCCAACACTCCTGGACACCCTGACGAGGAACACGCGAGACGGATGTAAACATTGTTTTATTGGTTTATTAATTTGCCTCCGACATGTTTAGGACTCGTTTTCAACCTGGTTCTGAACAAGCTCAGGACTGATGTTAGACTGATGTTAGACTTGGTTTAAACTGGTTTTGGCCTTGGTTTTGGGCTTCTTTAAACTGGTTCAAACTGGTTTTGGACTTCTTCCAATCGATAGAACTCAGTTCGGACTAGTTTTTAAGTTGGTTACTGACGTGGTTTTAAAATGATTTTGGACAAGTTGAGGATTAGTTGTGGATTTGGTTTTGGAGCTGGTTTAAATCGGTTTAAACTGGTTTCTAACAAGTTGACGACTGGTTTTCAACTTGGTTTTGAACAGGTTTTATACTGACTTTGGACTTGGTGTTAGACTCAGTTTGAACTGGTTTTGGTCTATTTTTAGAGGATCCATCATTCAGCTCTGTTACTGAGAAGCAGAAGGACAGACTGACCGTCTTCCACATCCTGAATGTGTGAGTCTGATCTAAACTGCTGACGTGCAGATCTTCTGTGTGAGAAGAATCCACCTTTTATAGCTTCTTTGCAGCAACATCCAGATTTGAAGCATCGTCATGGCAACCCCTTTGTGTTCTATCAGAATCTGATTTATGAAGTCTTCACTACATAAATTAATGACGAGTGTGAACGGACACGAAGGGAAACCAGCTGGCTGTTCCACTTTATTTACAGCGAAGCTTCAACCTGCAGCTTGTTTTGATCAGCGTCTCCGAACATCTTCATAGAAGCTGCAGAAGAAGAAGAGACGAGCGGGCGAGCGAGCGCCCGGATGGTTTATGGGATGTGAAGTGGATTTGGAGTTAATTAGTGGTGTGAAAACATGCTGAACTTCCAGAAGGATTTCTGTTCAAACTTTTTCCCTCACGAAGGAATAGATGAGGTTTCACAGGAATCCGGTTCAACCGTTGAAGCTCCGCCACACTGCATCATGGGAACCCCTCCGTTTCCCATGATGCAGTGTGGGCGGCGCCGAGGAGCCTGGGAAACAGACCCACAGTTCACATGGATGCAGGAAGGAGTCGTGATGGAGTCAGGACTCGTAACGTACAGCAGGCTAGCAGCATGTAACTTTATATTTTAATTATTCTATAATTAGCATTTTTTAAATCCTGTAACTTTTTTACTGCCATTAGATCTTCTATGCTAACGTTAGCCTTTTTGCCAGCTGAAGCCAGTTTTGGGTTCCTCAAATTTTTAAAGCTAATGTCAACATTTGTCTTTTTATGCTTTTATGCTAATGTCTCCAGACTGCACCGCCTCCTTTGCTCCTGTCATAATTACGACGACCACTAGAGGCAGCAGAGTAGTTGCAGTTTGTTCTGTAACTTCACCTCTTTTGTTAAAAGGAAACAGTTCACCTGTTAAACTCTTTTACTCACAACATGTTTCTGCTGTTTTCTCTGAAGGGAAACTGTGCGTCCGGCTGAAAACTCTGAAAGATCTGAAAACTCTGAAAGATCTGAAAACTCTGAAAACTCTGAAAACTCTGAAAGATCTGAAAACTCTGAAAACTCTGAAAACTCTGAAAGATCTGAAAACTCTGAAAACTCTGAAAGATCTGAAAACTCTGAAAGATCTGAAAACTCTGAAAGATCTGAAAACTCTGAAAACTCTGAAAACTCTGAAAGATCTGAAAACTCTGAAAACTCTGAAAGATCTGAAAACTCTGAAAGATCTGAAAACTCTGAAAACTCTGAAAGATCTGAAAACTCTGAAAACTCTGAAAGATCTGAAAACTCTGAAAGATCTGAAAACTCTGAAAGATCTGAAAACTCTGAAAACTCTGAAAGATCTGAAAACTCTGAAAACTCTGAAAGATCTGAAAACTCTGAAAGATCTGAAAACTCTGAAAACTCTGAAAGATCTGAAAACTCTGAAAACTCTGAAAGATCTGAAAACTCTGAAAACTCTGAAAACTCTGAAAGATCTGAAAACTCTGAAAACTCTGAAAGATCTGAAAACTCTGAAAACTCTGAAAACTCTGAAAGATCTGAAAACTCTGAAAACTCTGAAAGATCTGAAAACTGTGTGTGTGTGTGTGTGTGTGTGTGTGTGTGTGTGTGTGTGTGTGTGTGTGTGTGTGTGTGTGTGTGTGTGTGTGTGTGTGTGTGTGTGTGTGTGTGTGTGTGTGTGTGTGTGTGTGTGTGTGTGTGTGTGTGTGTGTGTGTGTGTGTGTGTGTGTGTGTGTGTGTGTGTGTGTGTGTGTGTGTGTGTGTGTGTGTGTGTGTGTGTGTGTGTGTGTGTGTGTGTGTGTGTGTGTGTGTGTGTGTGTGTGTGTGTGTGTGTGTGTGTGTGTGTGTGTGTGTGTGTGTGTGTGTGTGTGTGTGTGTGTGTGTGTGTGTGTGTGTGTGTGTGTGTGTGTGTGTGTGTGTGTGTGTGTGTGTGTGTGTGTGTGTGTGTGTGTGTGTGTGTGTGTGTGTGTGTGTGTGTGTGTGTGTGTGTGTGTGTGTGTGTGTGTGTGTGTGTGTGTGTGTGTGTGTGTGTGTGTGTGTGTGTGTGTGTGTGTGTGTGTGTGTGTGTGTGTGTGTGTGTGTGTGTGTGTGTGTGTGTGTGTGTGTGTGTGTGTGTGTGTGTGTGTGTGTGTGTGTGTGTGTGTGTGTGTGTGTGTGTGTGTGTGTGTGTGTGTGTGTGTGTGTGTGTGTGTGTGTGTGTGTGTGTGTGTGTGTGTGTGTGTGTGTGTGTGTGTGTGTGTGTGTGTGTGTGTGTGTGTGTGTGTGTGTGTGTGTGTGTGTGTGTGTGTGTGTGTGTGTGTGTGTGTGTGTGTGTGTGTGTGTGTGTGTGTGTGTGTGTGTGTGTGTGTGTGTGTGTGTGTGTGTGTGTGTGTGTGTGTGTGTGTGTGTGTGTGTGTGTGTGTGTGTGTGTGTGTGTGTGTGTGTGTGTGTGTGTGTGTGTGTGTGTGTGTGTGTGTGTGTGTGTGTGTGTGTGTGTGTGTGTGTGTGTGTGTGTGTGTGTGTGTGTGTGTGTGTGTGTGTGTGTGTGTGTGTGTGTGTGTGTGTGTGTGTGTGTGTGTGTGTGTGTGTGTGTGTGTGTGTGTGTGTGTGTGTGTGTGTGTGTGTGTGTGTGTGTGTGTGTGTGTGTGTGTGTGTGTGTGTGTGTGTGTGTGTGTGTGTGTGTGTGTGTGTGTGTGTGTGTGTGTGTGTGTGTGTGTGTGTGTGTGTGTGTGTGTGTGTGTGTGTGTGTGTGTGTGTGTGTGTGTGTGTGTGTGTGTGTGTGTGAGTGTGTGTGAGTGTGTGTGTGTGTGTGTGTGTGTGTGTGTGTGTGTGTGTGTGTGTGTGTGTGTGTGTGTGTGTGTGTGTGTGTGTGTGTGTGTGTGTGTGTGTGTGTGTGTGTGTGTGTGTGTGTGTGTGTGTGTGTGTGTGTGTGTGTGTGTGTGTGTGTGTGTGTGTGTGTGTGTGTGTGTGTGTGTGTGTGTGTGTGTGTGTGTGTGTGTGTGTGTGTGTGTGTGTGTGTGTGTGTGTGTGTGTGTGTGTGTGTGTGTGTGTGTGTGTGTGTGTGTGTGTGTGTGTGTGTGTGTGTGTGTGTGTGTGTGTGTGTGTGTGTGTGTGTGTGTGTGTGTGTGTGTGTGTGTGTGTGTGTGTGTGTGTGTGTGTGTGTGTGTGTGTGTGTGTGTGTGTGTGTGTGTGTGTGTGTGTGTGTGTGTGTGTGTGTGTGTGTGTGTGTGTGTGTGTGTGTGTGTGTGTGTGTGAGTGTGTGTGAGTGTGTGTGTGTGTGCTGAGAGTGGTCACTTAAGGAGAACACACATTGCAAACAGCTGTAACTGATCCTGAACATCACACTGTTAACATCACTTTTAGGAAGTTTACGTCACTTTGAATGAATGTGATTTAAAGATAATCTAAAGCTCTTATTTTGAAGGCTGATGTGTTCTTTGTTTCTATATTTCAGTCACAGACGGTCTGTTCTGGAAACATACGACTCTTTTTATCACTTTGAGCTCGGTGATGCTTCTCTGAGTTCAACTAAGTTCTAAGTTCTTGCAGTTTTTTGTAATTGCCACAACTTTTAATGCAAAAAAAACTCAATTAAAACTACATCAAAGTATTTGAGAAAATCAAACATTTTCAATCGCAACAATCACAAAAAAACTCTGAAGGGAAATAGTTTAGTAACTTCTAGAACCCAGAGAACTGCATCGTACTTCCTGTAAAGACAGTGGTACAAACATGTGTGTGGAGTCATTGGTGGTGTGTGAGCAGGAAAACCCGACTTACCTCTGACCTCTGACCTCCCACACTGTAAACACACTCTCTCTCTCCGAGTGTCTCTCGCCCGACCGCAGCAGAAACTGAAACTCTGTGACAGCAGAGAGGAAAGAAAGAGAAGTCATGATGTCAGCTCACAGAGAAGATCCCACGCTGGTAAACTGTAATACCACTGAGGACCACCGGGGGCTCCAACAGACTCTCATTGAAAAAGCATCAAGTTCTCTCCTGAAACAAAGTCAGTAAATGTTTCAGTCATCGTGGTGTCTTTAGATAAACTTCCTCCTTCTGATCAGTGTTTCCTCTGGAAATAATTCACCATTCATTACATATTAGGACTCTAACACTGATATGTTTAGGGGCGGAGCTTGCAGGAGTGCTTTAAGCTGCAATACCAGCGAGTGCCACTAGAGGTCGGCTCCAAAAAGCCTCCGGCTCCATAGACTCCCATTCAACTTCTCTCATCAAATCCAAAGTGAATAAAATGTGTCCATCAGTTATCTCGGTGTTGTTAGCTAAAGTCACTCCTTCTTCTTAGTTTTCTGGAGGTCCATCTGAAAATAATCCCTCATTCATTAGAAAAGAAGATTCAAGAACACCTGTTTTTGGGGGCGTGTCTGTTTGATTGACAGGCCTGTGGTGCAGTCAGGTTACAGCTATCGGTGGGCGGGACGTAGTATCGTCAGGTTTCCAATCAGATCGGTCAGATCCACCGCTGGCTCCTCCCCCAGCTCGTCCAAATATGTAATTTCCGGCTCAAAAGTAAACAAGATGGCGACAGTTAAAATGTCAGACTGGAGGGGACGTCGTGGACGGTTAAGAACAAATTGATGATGTGAATGTTTTGGTTTTATGCTACTTTACACGTCTACTGTTATTTTTGAGTAACGTGTGACTCTCCCTTCTCACGACATTTACCGATTGTTTGTTGTCTTTGTCTGAATCTGTCTGGAAGTCACCTCACGGAGGGTTTACAGCCTGAGACCGTCACGAGTCCTCACAAGTCCTATAAACCAGCAGTGAAACATTATCAGCGTCTGATGAGTCTGGTTCTGATCCGACTGAAGACTCCGGTTCAGTTTCACGTTTCCATGGAAACACAAGAAGAAACTCACAGATCAGGTGACAACAGCAGTAACAGAGAGACAGTATAAAGTGCATCTGATGGTGAAGGGAGGAGAAGGGTGTGGGGGTAGGAGGGTGTGGGGGGGCTGCTAGGGTGTCACGACAGTGTTTCTCCTGCAGGAGGCATCAGGCAGACAAGATGTAACCATATAAGGACAGAGCAGGAGGAAGTGGGGATTTCTCTGCAGAGTCATGTGACTTCCAGTTACAGAGATGCTCTCAACACACACACACACACACACACACACACACACACACACACACACACACACACACACACACACACACACACACACACACACACGCATGCATGCTGTCTTGGACAACATGTGATCTTCAGTCTGTTTATTATTGATGAAGCTGCTTCAGATTCCTGCAGGTTAAAAATGTTAATTTGACATTTTAAAGCTCAGTTTAATACGAAGATATAAAAACATACAAGATGATAATAAACTGCTGCAACTTTATTCATTTTATTTATTCTACTAACACCTCGGTCAGCCTCTAAGGAAACAGGATGTGTTTTCAGCTGCAGGATGCATCTTTTGAATTGATTATATTTTATTAAAAATGATCAAATCATTTGAATATTTATTCAGATACAGCTCATACTGACAGATTTGAACTTATGCATCATGTAAACCTGAAGACGTGTCGCACATCAAAGGACAAATATCAGTGAAACCACCAGAACACATGATCAGAAGGAGGAAACGTCGCTGGTGACTTCATAGCAAGGACATGGGAGAAAAAGTTACAATAAAACTTTATTTTAGCATGAAAAAATAGAACATGAGCATTCAAAATTTAAATGAACGTGAAAAAAACAATGTTAGCGTAACTTTGTATTTCAGGAGAGAAGTTGATCCTTTTTCAATGGGAGTCTATCGGAGCCCCTGGTGGCTCTCGGTGGTATCGCACTTTTCAGACTCCGAAACCAAGAACCACCTTTATTAACAGTTAACTGTTAACAGTTAACTCCTCAACGACCAAAAGATCGACTCTGTGAAGTCTGAAAACACGAGCTGCAGTTACCGCATGTCACCACAGGTGTCGCCAGATAGAACAAAACTGAAATCGTCAACAGAATAGGCTTTTTACACCGACAAAACCTTTCCTCAGCATTTATTATTGTTGTTATTGTTGTTATTATTATTATTATTATTATTATGCATAGTTATTATTAGAATAAACCTAAAGCTGCAGTCAAGTGGAGATTAAACCATCCGATCTGATCTCATGTTGTTTTGTTGTGGTTCTTCTTCCTCAGTGGTCGGTGACACAGAACCCCCCCCCTCTCCCGCCGAGGCTCCGCCCCCACAGACCTGCCTCCACCCGTGGGCAGCTCCTTGTGTTCCTCCTCCATCGCAGACCACATGGCTTCCTGTCTGCGCTGCAGAGCTGCCACTGAGGTTTACTCACCCACGTACATGCTACGCTGCAGCGATCACCTCTTCTAATGCAGACGGTGTACAAGTACAGTTCACAGTGTGAGCTAGTCATTGTTCACTGACCAGGCTGTTGTCATGGTAACGGTGTGGGATGTCAGCTAACAGCATGAATGAGGGACATAGATTATTGTATTTGGTTCAGATTTAGTCATCATTCACATTTTCATTTTCAAGAGCTGTAGAAGAGGTAGTAATAGTACTAGTAGTAGTTATAGTTGTACTAATATATTATTTGTATATTATATATATAGATATATACTGTACTGTATGTATATATATATACATATATATATATGTTGACTGTGTTTATTGGTTTGTTGTATATAATATATATAGATATATAATGTACTGTATATATACTGTATGTACTGTGCATTTTATATTTTATATTTATATTTTTTACTGCTATTTACTGCTATTTTATTTGACTGCTTTTCTATTATATTATTCTATTCTATTATTATTTTATTCTATTGTTTCTATTATTGCTTCTGTATGTATGCTGCTGTGGCGAAAAAATTTCCCCTCGGGGATTAATAACGTATATACCTACCTACCTAATAGTAGTTATAGTAGCACTAGTAGTAGTTATAGCAGTACTAGTAGTAGTTATAGCAGTACTAATACTCGTTATAGTAGCACTAGTAGAACTAATAGTAGTTATAGTAGCACTAGTAATAGTTATAGGAGTACTAATAGTAGTTATAGTAGCACTAGTAGTATTTATAGGAGTACTAATAGTAGTTATAGTAGCACTAGTAGTAGTTATAGCAGTACTAGTAGTAGTTATAGCAGTACTAATACTCGTTATAGTAGCACTAGTAGTACTAATAGTAGTTATAGTAGCACTAGTAGTATTTATAGGAGTACTAACAGTAGTTATAGTAGCACTAGTAGTAGTTATAGGTGTACTAATAGTAGTGATAGTAGCACTAGTAGTAGTTATAGTAGTACTAGTAGTAGTTATAGTTGTACTAATAGTAGTTATAGTAGCACTAGTAGTAGTTATAGTTGTACTAATAGTAGTTATAGTCGCACTAGTAGTAGTTATAGTGGTATACTGTAGTACTACTACTACTGTAGTACTAGTACTAACTATACTACTAACAGTTATAGGAACTAGAAGGTTCTAGGTTCCCCCGTGGTAATAGTACTAGTACTACTACTACTGTAGTACTAGTACTAACTATACTATTAACAGTTATAGGAACTAGAAGGTTCTAGGTTCCCCCGTGGTAATAGTACTAGTACTACTACTACTGTAGTACTAGTACTAACTATACTATTAACAGTTATAGGAACTAGAAGGTTCTAGGTTCCCTCTCTGAGGACATTGAAATGTTCCCTCTGGTCCGAAAGCTTCTTTTGACGCTCGCAGACTGAAACGCAGCAGGTGTGAAGACGTAACGCCTCGACTGTGAGAACGTCTCACCTCGCTGACGGGATGCTCAGAGGTCAAAGGTCTGCTTTAACTACCTGCACTGTGATCAGTGAGCAGGACCGAACCCCCCAGGGAGAGTGCGGGGGAGGGGGGGGGGGGGGGGACCTCAGCTGTCCGTCAGCAGGGAGGCTGGGAACCGAACACTCAGAGGTCAGGTCAGAAACAACGAGAAACCCAACACAACATGTCTGAGGGATCCTGGTCCGGTTCGGGTCCTGGTCCGGTTCAGGTCCTGGTCCGGTTCAGGTCCTGGTCCCGTTCAGGTCCTGGTCCGGTTCAGGTTTGTTGACCTCTGGTGTTAAATTTTAAATTGTGATGTATGGAAGCCCAGTGGTGCCACTAACAACAAAAATACAGAAGAAGGTAAACTCGAGGGCCTCGTGGTAGGTTCAGGTAACATCAAAGACAAGATAAAATAAGATAAAACAGATTATATTAATCCCACAGTGGGCAAATTTAGTCCTCAGAAACAAAAAGAAAAAAAATGATCGTCATGAACTTCACTCGTACTTCCTCACGTGACCTCCTCCTTCACAATACTCTGACATGGCACCCTCTAGTGGGCTGACAGGTGTATGACACGGGTCGATACAGAGACTCATTATCCAGAGAAATTATGAACACGCTGAACTGCACGTTGAAAAGTACAAATATTGAAATAAATGATGAGATGAAAACTTCATTTATTATATTTATATAAACAGTAGTAAAGCAGCGGAAAAACCCACGAAGAAGAAACGGTAGACAGCCGCCATCTGTGGTCGTGGATCTGGACCTGGACCTGGACCTGGACCTGGACCTGGATGTGGTCGTGGATCTGGACCTGGACCTGGACCTGGACCTGGATGTGGTCCTGGACCTGGATGTGGTCCTGGACCTGGATCTTGACGTGGACCTGGACCTGGACCTGGACCTGGACCTGGACCTGGATGTGGTCCTGGACCTGGACCTGGATGTGGACCTGGACCTGGATGTGGTCCTGGACCTGGATGTGGTCCTGGACCTGGATCTGGACTGGATGTGGACCTGGACCTGGACCTGGATGTGGACCTGGTCCTGGATGTGGTCCTGGACCTGGACCTGGATGTGGTCCTGGACCTGCACCTGGATGTGGTCCTGGT
>NW_027210890.1:232500-240000 GCF_029030835.1 Brachyistius frenatus
CGTTTATAAATCTTTTTTTTTAATTCACTGATGACGTCACAATAATGTATCACCGTTATTCATTTCTCTCCTCAGAGCTTTTATTTTTCCAAAAGTTCGACTTCCTGTTCCACTTCCTGTCTGCTCCTGCAGTTCTTGCACACTTCAGTCCCTTAATGGTGTTTTATTGTGTTCAGCTGGAAAACATCAGCAATGTCACACACCGACCACCAGGTGGCGCCAATTTATTTATTAATTTAAAAAAAAATTAAAACCTTGGAAGAGTTTTGTTAAACTTTTCACTGCTTCGGTTCACTCGGAGCTTTTATTATGAAAAACTCAAAATATTTTTACGTAATAAATTCAAATCTTTGGACAAATTAATTACAAATAATCTGTATTAGTTTTGATTTACTGTCTCAGATAGAATTTTATATTTATACAAATATTGATAAATAAATATGATTTACCTGCAGGAACAAGCAGAATTTAAGTGTTGTTCACTGTGTGTCCACTGAGTGTCGCTGTGATCACATCTACAGCGCAGGTATGATTCCACAGGAGAGTCACAGCTGTAAATTAAAAGGATTTTATATTCTGCAGGAAAGAGGACAAACCGTAGCAGCTCACGTGGAGTAACATCAGGTAACGTAACGGAGCTCCGACATTATTGATCTGTTTCAGTGTTGAGTCACTTATAATCTGTCTTTTAATCGATCAGGTATATTTACACGGTATTTAGAAACATATTTATGATCATTTTCAGGATCCGTTTGTGTTTTTATGTTGTTTTCATGAGTATTTGGTTGATCTGGTTCCTGTTTCATCAGTTGGTTAAATAGATGATTAAAGATTATTAAAAGCAGCAGAAATATGTGCATTGCAGTGCATCATGGGAGTTCTTACAACTGCCATTGGATCACTGTGACGTTGAAGGAAACTTAAAAACAGACAGATTCTCAAGGGACTTCTGAATGGTGTTTCGTTTCGATGACTCCGAAGCAGATTTACAGGCGTTTATTTTTGCTTTCTGTTTTTTGTTTGTTCTGCTGAGTGTTCATGAACGAATCCTGTAATAAGTGTTTTAAATTAAAAGTGTTAAAATGACTTGCTGCTGGACGTGGAGGCGTTTACAACTTCTTCGGGTCAGTTTCATCGACTAGTTTGATGCAAAGAGACGAAACGTAACTCGCGAGCTGATTTACACACATCATGCCAACATGTCGTCCAGCCTCAGACAGTAAAAATATGATCCATATTTTTACAATAATAAGAGCAGCTTTAACAACGTTAACCTTCACCTGCAGCGCCCTCTGCTGTGTGGAGGTCTACAGTCTGTTTTCATGTAAATAACTTCCTCATGAACCAAAACTAAAGTCTGTATCGGACAAATGCTTTTTCTCCGAATTATTAACAACTAATAAACTACGAATATGTGAAATAAGAAGTTTGTAGGAGCTGCTGTTGTTTTGTAATTAAAAAAAATATCTTCCAAACCCGTTTTTGTTACAATGATGAGTGCATCATGTGACATTAAAGATTATTTAAAAACTCAATGCAGTTTGAATGGATGAACTTGGTGTGATGGAAACATGGATTTATTTCTGCTTTCGTGGTGCTAAGCTAATGGCGTCCCTCTGCCTTTGTGCTAAGCTAATGGCGTCCCTCTGCCTTTGTGCTAAGCTAATGGCGTCCCTCTGCCTTTGTGCTAAGCTGGGCTAAACACACCCAGGACCTGCCTTTGTACTCGACATACTGACAGACAAAAGGTCAGATTTTCCCTTTAAATTGGACGTACAGTTGCTGTTCGATGAAGGAATACTTCACTGTTTTTTTAATCAATGCTATCTTGTTTTATTTTTTGGAAACAGAAGTGACCATATTTGGACGAGTGAGGGGTGGAGCCGAGGACACTAGGCCCCGCCCCCAAGCTAGCGCTGATCAGAAGATTTGTGGAAAACATTTTACTGACAATATTTCAGGAGAGAACTTGATGCTTTTTCAATGGGAGTCTATTGGAGCCCCTAGTGGCTCTCAGTGGTATTACACTAAGGCACTTCTGCATTAGCTTCACTTTTCAGACCGCGGATATTCCCCCAAAAAATGTATATACAGTCTGTCGTTGACTCTTTTCACGATCGAAAACGCAAAATCGATTTTGCATTTGATATGTTAGCATGCTAACGCGCCGCCCGGCTTCCCGTTTTTATCGCTGCTTGTCAACCTAACGTACGTACGACTCCACTTCTATCAAATAATGACAACGTGCAGAATAACATCGCATTCAGCAGAAAATCGTCAGGAACTTCGGGAACAAACAGGAACTGGACCGTAACACGAACAGGAGAAATCTGTGAAGTATTCCTTTATTGAAACGTTAGCGGTGGTTCGTTTTTTTGTTTGTATTTACAAACATTTTAGGACCACAAACACAGTCCGGTTCAGGGATCGGACACCGGAGGCCCCGCGGTAAAAGTCGTTTTGTTTGTGTGGGCTCCAGAAGAAGAAGAAGAAGAGCGTCCGCCGCCGCCGCCCTACATGACGCTGCACTTCCCCTTCAGCTTGTCGGCCCGTTTCTGTTTCCCCGAGCGCTTCCCGTCGATGCTCAGCGTCATGTCCCGCTTCTTCTCCAGCGCCAGCAGCTCCTGGAACAGTTCCTTCACGTTGGAGTTCGTCTTTGCCGACGTCTCCACGAAGGCGCATTTCCAGGCGCCGGCCTGCGCCTCGCCCTCCTTCGTCTCCACCTCGCGCTGCGCCGTCTCGTCGCTCTTGTTGCCCACGAGCATGATGGGAATGGACTCCACGCTGCCTTTGATGGCCACAACCTGATTAAAAAAAACACAATCGTCAAACCGCAGCATCGAGCTCTGTGGCGCCCCCCGGTGGCAGAGAGATGCCGGCGTCTACACTCGGTGTCAAAACAAACAGCTCATCAGCTTCAAACATGTGAAATCAGAACTTTGTTGTTTTGGATTTTTATTATATTTACAAACAGTGAAATTTAATTTACTTCCAAAACAGTTTCCAGCCTGAAAATATTTAATGAAAATGTAGTCGGTAAATATGATGTTTTATAGAATAATAAGCTGAAACATGACGCAGCATTAATGACGAGTCAGCAGTTTTCAGGACCTGCTGGTAGATGGGTTTCAGCTCCTCCAGTGATTGGCGGCTGGTGATGGAGTAGACCAGGATGAAGGCGTGGCCTTTGGAGATGGACAGACGCTGCATGGCGGGAAACTGGTGACTTCCTGTTGTGTCTGTGATCTCCAGCGTGCAGACACTCTTATCGCAGCTGATCACCTGCAGGGGGCGACAGACAGTCACATGTTAAAGACACAGACTGTTTCTAAAAGAGTTCGTAGCTTCAGGTCTGTAAAATGGTTCTGATCCAGAAGTGTCTTCAGCTGCAATACCAGCGAGTGCCACTAGAGGTCGGCTCCAAAAAGCCTCCGGCTCCATAGACTCCCATTCAACTTCTCTCATCAAATCCAAAGTGAATAAAATGTGTCCATCAGTTATCTCGGTGTTGTTAGCTAAAGTCACTCCTTCTTCTTAGTTTTCTGGAGGTCCATCTGAAAATAATCCCTCATTCATTAGAAAAGAAGATTCAAGAAGACCTGTTTTTGGGGGCGTGTCTGTTTGATTGACAGGCCTGCGGTGCAGTCAGGTTACAGCTATCGGTGGGCGGGACGTAGTATCGTCAGGTTTCCGATCAGATCGGTCAGATCCACCGCTGGCTCCTCCCCCAGCTCGTCCAAATATGGTCACTTCCTGCTCCAAACCGCTCCGAACTAACAAAGATGGTGACGGACAGAATCTGAACTGGAGGATTCATAACGTTCACAAACCAACGATGACATCACTGATGGATGATGACATCACTGATGGTCGCCACTTGATGAAAGCGTTAATATTTATTTAGTTGCATCATCCATGTTTTTGCTGCGCCGTCACAACCTCCAGATTTTAGTTGATGTTTAAATGTCGTAAAAGAAATTAAATTAAAGATTTAATTGTTTTTTTTCTCTCCATTTTCTGACCCTATTAAAAGTTTAAAAGATTAAAAAAAAATGCACCTTATGAACAAGAGGAGCTGTTTATTCTGTCTGGCTCCGCCCACCTGCCTTGCTCCGCCCACCCGCTTCACTCACCTGTCGGTAGGTGTCCTCCACCGTGGGGATGTAGGTGTCCCTGAAGGTTCCCTTCACGAAGCGCAGCACCAGCGAGCTCTTGCCCACCCCGCCGGCGCCGAACACCACCACCCGGTAGTCGTTGCTCTGCTCGGGCATTCTGGGAAATGGAGTCCACCAGCTGGTCGCTGAGCTGTCGGCTGAGGAAGAGGAGGCACGACGAAGGTTTAAACAAAGTTTCACTGCGTTCACTGACACCCTGTTAGAACATGTTCCCTGTTTCTGATAACGTCAGACGTTTCAGTGCCTCCTTATCGGACTCACACACACACACACACACACACACACACACACACACACACACACACACACACACACACACACACACACACACAGACCTGCCTCCTGATAGCATCCATTGTGTTTCTGGACGTAACCATGGCAGCAGTTCAGTGTGCTGTGTGTGTGTGTGTGCGTGCGTGCGTGTGAGAGTTGTCTGGTCGCCGTGGTGACGGGGCTTTCGGAGCAGAGATGACGGTGACGGAGATTTATACACCCGGAGAGGAAGGGAGTACAAACATGTCGTCAGCAGCAGCAGCAGCGTTGTCATGGTTACCCGCCTGCCCACACCATGCAACGTCACTTCCTGTGCGGAGGCAGGCAGCGGGGGGGGAGCGGGGACAACCACCAATAAAGAGGGATGACCCGATGGGAAGAACTGCTGCATGATGGAAGAAACTTTAACAAAGAGGATGAAGAGGATGAAGAGGAAGAAGAGGAAGGACGAAGATACTCGGCGACAAAAAGTCCTCAAATAAAAATACAGAAAACAAAATGTTCTTCATGAGAAAAATCTGTTTAAATATAATCTGAACTAAAACCAGCAGCAGAGCAACGTATTATCTGAGCCGAGTGTTCCTGAGCCCATGCAGTGATTTCCACCACAGAATAGAGTCTGTTTTTAAAAGGTTTCCGGCCTTCTTCTGATGATGCAATGGTCATTTTCTAAACTTCTAACTATCTCTTTAGTCTCTATCTCTATCTGTTGTTGGATGACTGAAACTCCTCGTTGTCATGACGTCCCAGAAACTCTTTAAAACGCTACAGCGAGAGTCGTGATGGTTTTTTAATGAGATCCGATTTCAGCTTCTTTATCGACTTCCTGTAAAATCCAGAATATGATTTAAAACCCGTTAGCAGTTTGGAGCAGGAAGTGACCATATTTGGACGAGCTGGGGGAGGAGCCAGCGGTGGATCTGACCGATCTGATCGGAAACCTGACGATACTACGTCCCGCCCACCGATAGCTGTAACCTGACTGCACCACAGACCTGTCAATCAAACAGACACGCCCCCAAAACCAGGTCTTCTTGAATCTTCTTTTCTAATGAATGAGGGATTATTTTCAGATGGACCTCCAGAAAACTAAGAAGAAGGAGTGACTTTAGCTAACAACACCGAGATAACAAAAATCAAAACAGCTTTTTTTGGAGCCTCTAGTGGCCCTCGGTGGTATTGCATTTTTATCCCACATCCTTATTATCAGTCCACTTTTAATGACAGTCCATGCTGTGATGACACCTTCTCTACTTTAACATTCACACTTCCAGTCTGATCAAGTTTGGAGCTGATCAGGTGACCCTGAACCTGCTGGGGGATCTCCCATCATGCACTGCTCCTCTCCTCTTTCACTGTTTTTATAACTGAAGAATCTGTCAGATCTACATGAAACACTCAGTATTAAACATCAGATTATTCTGGGAGGTCTCTGCTGCTGCTGGTATTTCAAGGCTTTAACAGGCTGTTGTCACGACACTTACACACACACACACACACACACACACACACACACACACACACACACACACACACACACACACACACACACACACACACACACTTACACACACACACACACACACACACACACACACACACACACACACACACACACACACACACACACACACACACACACACACACACACACACACACACACACACACACACACACACACACACACACACACACACACACACACACACACACACACACACACGCACACACACACACACTTACACACACACACACACACACACACACACACACACACACACACACACACACACACACACACACACACACACACACACACACACACACACACACACACACACACACACACACACACACACACACACACACACACACACACACACACACACACACACACACACACACACACACACACACACACACACACACACACACACACACTTACACGCACGCACGCACACACTTACACACACACACACACACACACACACACACACACACACACACACACACACACACACACGCACGCACTCTGACCTGCTGCTTTGTTCTCGCGTCGATCAGCTGCAGCTCTTCAGTCTCATTTCCTCCTCACATCATGTTAATCAGTCTGACTGCACTCTATAGTCAGGAGGCACCGGGCACGCGCACAGTCTGGGCACGCGCGCCCCTTCCTGTTACACGAACGTCCGTGCACACACACACACACACACACACACACACACAGTGATGATGAGCCGAAACAGAACCGGCCGCGGATCTCCGTCCTTGGGCCGCCGCCGGGCCGCCGCCCTCCTGCCCGGCTAACGGTGCGTGTAGGCCGGCGTGTGTGTGCGCGTGATGTCCGCGGACTCACCGTGTCTCCGGGTCCTCGCGCGCTCTCTGGGTGTGGATGCGGGGTTTGTCTACTCCGGAGCGGCTGTGAGCATCCTGAACCCTCCGCTGTCTGACTCACACCACCACCACCATCACCACCACCATCATCACCATCATCATCATCATCATCATCAGACCTGCTGCTGATCAGCACTCTTCAGCCCTCCTCTTCCTCCTCCTCCTCCTCCCCTCTCCATCACCTCCTTCCTCTGCTCCACTTGCAAAAACAAGTAACAAGACTTCCGCTTGGGGTTTTTTCGGTTGATTTTCAGAATAAAAGCCTGTCTGAGCTACAACGTTGATTACATTATTTTGTGGCATAAAATCGAAACAGATGTGAAGTGTTAAAGACAAATAAGACCAATTAAGAAACATTTTGATATATTACATGTTGAATTCCACCTAAGAGTCCAGCTGTGATCTTACAGTTTAATCTTGTTATTGTGTCACGTGACATTTTTAGCGTTCTGCTAAAATAAAACTCAAAATAAACACATTAAATCGAAAATGAGATGTACTTTTAGTTTGAGGGCTGCTGCCAACCGGATGTGGTATTTTCAGCATCCTCCTCTTCCAAAGTAAAAATATGTTTTCCTCCATCAGCGTCATCCAGACACGTCATCAACGGAGAGAACAGAGGAACGTCACACATGGATCATATCAGCTTCCATCTGA
>NW_027210890.1:245000-350000 GCF_029030835.1 Brachyistius frenatus
AGACGTTCAGAGACGTTCAGAGACGTTCAGAGACGTTTAGAGACGTTCGGAGACGTTCAGAGACGTTTAGAGACGTTTGGAGACGTTCAGAGACGTTCAGAGACGTTTAGAGACGTTCGGAGACGTTCGTCCTCTTGTCCACTTTATCAACAACAGCTACGCGACGTTCTCACATCAAGTTTCCTCCAAATTTATGATTTTACACATAAAATGTTAAAATATTCGACAGCTCATTTTTGCGTAAACAAACTCATGTTTGCGTAAACAAACTCATGTTTGTGTAAACAAACTCATGTTTCCGTAAACAAACTCATGTAAACAAACTCACTTAGCCTTTGTGATCATTTGAGCGTTTTCCTCCTTTAATTCTTCTTTAACAACGTTTACATTCTTTTAAAAGGTTTTATTTTTTTGTCATCCAGTTGAACCAAAGTATAAATCTGAGGATGAACTTGAACATGAAAACAAACCATGAAGAAGCTTTCAGACTCAGTTAATGATGTCATCAAATATGGAAATCAAAGTGAATCTGAGCTGCAGATTCACTTTGAGTCGATTAAGAATAGAAACGTAGAGTTTGATCAGATATTCAGTTAAACTGACGGATTGTTTTTATACCGGCTGAATAAATGTTGAGAAGGTTTTTCTAACTTCACGTACAAACGTCTCTCCGAACAAAGACTGTCGATCCCTCCACCCCCACATCCTCCTCCCATCCTCCGTCTCTCTCTCTCCCCAGAGACTGTCTGGTAACCGCGGCAACCACATCCTCCAGGCCATCAAAGAGGAGGAAGAAAGAAAATGGCGTCAGTGTGTTTCTGTTTTTTTTTTTAAAAGCAGCGCCAGACTCCATTATAAAAAAGCCTGATTTAATCTGCGTGGCGCCGTAGAGCGAGAGGAGCTGATGAAAGCACTTCCTGTGTGTGAGATGGGTTTTATGCTGAGAGACGGCTGCTGTTCTACTGTTGATCTGATCTGGGATCAGTGTCTCCGCTCAGGTGAACCGGTCTCAGACATTCAGCCACCTGGAGCAGGTCTGACAGTCGGTTTGTTTAAACGTTGATCATTTATGCTGGACTTCTGAATGTGTCTTCATTCAGTGTTTTTTACTGCTTCTGTCACGTCAGCAGATTTCATCTCCTTCGTCTCTTTTTCATTGTTTTTATTTTTCACACTATTTTCTTTATTTTTCTCGTTTTATTTGTATTTATTTTCTGACACAGGATCAGGATTTGACTGCGTGTGTTTGTGCGTGTGCGTCTGTCTCATCTCTTCATGCCGTCATCTCATATTGGGGTCACCCTCACAGGATCGGTCGTTTCCATAGCAACTGTGCTGTTACCCGGCTCCGTTAACGCTCGTTAAGTCTCTCTCTCTCTCTCTCTCTCTCTCTCTCTCTCTCTCTCTCTCTCTCTCTCTCTCTCTCTCTCTCTCTTCTTTTTACCCAGCATGCTTTGCAGCGACTGCAGCAGTGTGTGTGTGTGTGTGTGTGTGTGTGTGTGTGTGTGTGTGTGTGTGTGTGTGTGTGTGTGTGTGTCAGATGACAACAGAGGCAGAAAGAGCCATCACTTCATGTAAATGTGTCACCATGGCGATAAGGGTGTGTGTGTGTGGGGGGGGGGCTGTTACAATGGCAACAGGGAACATCAATACATCTGAGGTCTTTGATGGGATTGATGGGGACCGCCATTAAAGACACACACACACACACACACACACACACACACACACACACACACACACACACACACACACACACACACACACACACACACACACACACACACACACACCAGCTGAGGGCCTTCAAACCTCCATACTTGTGAGGACAGAAACATTTGTTTGTTTCTTGCCCGTCCAATCAGAGACGAGCGCCCCAGGTGGTCCAGGTGGTCAAAGTGGTCCAGGTGGTCAAAGTGGTCCAGGTGGTCCAGGTGGTCCAGGTGGTCCAGGTGGTCCGATCCTGTTGTGTTGCTGCAGGTGTGTGTTTGTCTGAGGAACATGTGAGTCTGTGTGTTCATCACAGTATTGATCTGCAGCATCAGGTTGAATCGATCAGTTTCAGCTGATCGTCTGTTTCATAACCACTTTGATTTCTGGGTTTGATTTACTTTAACATCAGAACATGTGACCCGATAAAAGCATCAGATCAGGAGCAGGTGTCATGTGAATAAATGTGATTATTAGAAGCACTTTACTGATTTAAGTGTTAAGAAGACTTTGCTCGGGGTGGGCGGTGCCTCTTGTTGGCCACGCCCACATTAAACGATGTCACAGTCCTCTGCAGTAACCTGAGAACACGTCCAATACCATCTGGATCGTGTTGCTGCTCTCAGACCTGCAGCTCCGTCCTCCTCTCTTACCCACAATCCCCTGGGGGGAGGGTCAGCTCCTCTTAATGAATGCAGCAGTGACATTTGCAGCTCCGACTGCAGATCTGCTGAGCGCAGCAGAAATGTGACAACGCAGACGAAAAGAAAAACCTGAACACCGCAGACAGTTGTTTTATTTACAAACAAACAAAAACAAACAAACAGCTGCGTGTGTGTTTCCTGCAGCTTCCGACTCACTGAGTCACAACAGCTCTGACCTCAGAGTCCTGTTGCCATGGAGATTTTAAACCATCCGTAACGGATGGAGGAGCAGCGTGTCTGCAGAGACGCCACGAACGCCATGACATCACCGACCGGATATAAAAGAGTTCGTAGCTTCAGGTCTGTAAAATGGTTCTGATCCAGAAGTGTCTTCAGCTGCAATACCAGCGAGTGCCACTAGAGGTCGGCTCCAAAAAGCCTCCGGCTCCATAGACTCCCATTCAACTTCTCTCATCAAATCCAAAGTGAATAAAATGTGTCCATCAGTTATCTCGGTGTTGTTAGCTAAAGTCACTCCTTCTTCTTAATGCAGCAAATGTTCCTAGTTGCAATTCAGTTCTACTGAGTTCTACTGGGTTCTACTAGGTTCTACTGGGTTCTCCTGAGTTCTACTGAGTTCTACTGGGTGCTACTGGGTTCTACTGGGTTCTCCTGAGTTCTACTGGGTACTACTGTGTTCCACTGGGTTCTACTGGGTTCCACTGGGTTCTACTGGGTTCTACTGGGTCCTACTGGGTTCGACTAGGTTCTCCTGAGTTCTACTGAGTTCTAGTGGGTTCTCCTGAGTTCTACTGAGGTCTACTGGGTGCTACTGGGTTCCACTGGGTTCTACTGGGTTTCCCCTGAATCACAAAGCTCCTGCAGAAACAGGAAAACTGACTGACGCATGTAAAATCTGCTGCTCAGACTGATTCAGGATCAGCTGATGGAGGCTGGAAACAGCCGGAGGAGAAACTTAGATAACATGTTATCTAACAGGAGCTTCCTGTTGAAGGGGAAGGGAGGAGTAAGAGGGGAGGAGTAGGATGGGAGGAGGAGGAGGAGCAGACAGATATCTTTTTTCCTCCTAAACAAAGTGAGCCAGACGAGCTGATGAAGACTCCTCCTCTCCTCCATCACCTCCATTACTCCTCCTCTCCTCCTCCTGGGTCAGACCTCCCTCTACCTCCTAACGCTCCTCCTCCTCCTGTGTGTGTTCTCCTGCAGGGGGCGCTGCCGGGTGTGAAGATGGCCAACGTGGCTTCCTACGACCAGCTGGCCCACCAGGTGGAGGCGCTCCGGAAGGAGAACTCCCACCTGAGGAGGGAGCTGGAGGACAACTCCAACCACCTGTCCAAGCTGGAGACGGAGACGTTCGGCATGAAGGTGAGCGACGACCTTCATCTGTAAAAAAAAGTAGAAGGAGGAAGAGAAGAAGAAAAGAAGAAAAGAAGAAAAGAAGAGAAGAAGAGAAGAAGAGAAGAAGAAAAGAAGAAAAGAAGAAAAGAAGAAAAGAAGAAAAGAAGAAAAGAAGAGAAGAAGAGAAGAAGAGAAGAAGAAAAGAAGAAAAGAAGAGAAGAAGAGAAGAAGAAAAGAAGAAAAGAAGAAAAGAAGAGAAGAAGAGAAGAAGAGAAGAAGAGAAGAAGAAAAGAAGAAAAGAAGAGAAGAAGAGAAGAAGAAAAGAAGAAAAGAAGAGAAGAAGAGAAGAAGAGAAGAAGAAGAAGAAAAGAAGAGAAGAAGAGAAGAAGAGAAGAAGAGAAGAAGAAAAGAAGAGACGTTCAGCACGTTTATTTACAGAAAAACAACAGAAATCAGAATAATCAAAAGATCCAGAGAGGAAGATGCACACACACACACACACACACACACACACACACACACACACACACACACACACACACACACACACACACACACACACACACACACACACACACACACACACACACACACACACACACACACACACACACACACACACACACACACACACACACACACACACACACACACACACACACACACACACACACACACACACACTCTGAGTCACGTGTCCAGATGTTGACAGCAGCTGGATTATCAGGCTGATAGAACCTGTAGATCAGAATCAGGACAGAGCAGATAGAACCTGCAGGAACCTGCACAGCGTCCACCTGCAGCAGGTAGCAGATAGAACCTGCAGATAGAACCTGCAGATAGAACCTGCAGATAGAACCTGCAGATAGAACCTGCAGATAGAACCTGCAGATAGAACCTGTACATAGAACCTGCAGATAGAACCTGCAGATAGAACCTGCAGATAGAACCTGCAGATAGAACCTGCAGATAGAACCTGCAGATAGAACCTGTAGATAGAACTTACAGATATTCAGGTTGGACTGAGTGTGAAGGATTGAGTTGTGGTTCCTTGTGTTCTCTGCAGGAGGTTCTGAAGCAGCTGCAGAGTAAACTGGAGCAGGAAGCAGGAACCCTGGCGTCGTCCGGGAGGAGCGATGTGCTGCACCAACTCAAAGGTCCGACTCTGCTTTACTGTTCTGCCGGCATTAAAGGCGCTTCTCTACCGCAGGAACCTTTTCAGGAAGTGTTCCTGAGTGTTGAGGAACTTTCATGTTTGAAACTACTAACAGATATGAGGACGTGGACGACAGATTTTTTGCAGATTGAATCTGAGACCGTCATGTTTGATACATCAGCAGGTTCAACATGCAGGAGGAGGTTCTACCGCTGAGGGACCTGCAGTGAGATCCTAAATGTTCTCTACTAGATAGTCCAGTACATTTATATAACTGCAGGAAACAGATCTCAGACGTCATAAACGTAGATGGAGATGAGCTTTGTCCCCTGAATGGTTGTAATGTTCCTTTAAAGTGTCCAGCCGACTCTCGAGCCTCCGCTGGGACGATCATCGTCTGCTAACCTGATTGGCTGCAGCCTCGTTATGATTCAATCCAATTAAAACAACCAGTTGATGTCAATTCATTTGTCTGGACTGAAACTGAATTACGTCCAGCGAAGATTAAAAGCAACAGATGTGTTTGCAGGATTCAGTCCAGATGTGTCGGCTGCTCTGTGAACAGGAAGAGAAATTAAAGGGATGTTTCATAAATCTGGAGACTCGGGAGGAGATCTAAAGATGAGAAGATACATTTTTGCTTCAAACCTATCGTGAGAAATAAATCTAAATTGATGAGTTGGATTTGAACACCTGATTAACATGAATGTGTTTCTGCTGTTTTACTCATTAAACTTTAGACTAAATGGTGATTAGAATCAACCGCTGTGGGAAAAGAAGTTTAAAGAGGCAGATATAAAATAAGATATAAAACTCAGGAAACTTCAAATACAAGCGATCGAATGAATCAATTCATGACTTTCAAACAAAGAGGTTCAATTCAAAGAAGAAGAGCAAGAAAACAAAAACAAGCAGAAGAAGAATGAATGAAATGTTCCTGAGCCGCTGCTTCATTTCTAAAACAGCTGTCAGACTTTATTGATGACTTGGTGTCTTCCTCGTCCCTCAGAGCTCCACATGGACCTCACCAACTACTACGAACTCAAACACCAACCTCACAACCTGAGGCTGCTGACGGGCAGCCTGGGAGGGGCGGGGCTAACAGGTGTGGGCGGCGGCACGGAGCTGGACGATCACCTGGCTCTCGCTCCGTCCTCCTGCTCCTCCTCGTCCTCGCTGGCGGCGGTGAACAGAGCCAGGAGTCCGCTGCGGGCGGCGTCCCGTCAGAGCGCCACGTCCGGCGGGGAGGCCGCCGCCCTCATGCTGCCGCATCACTTCCTGGACGGAGCTCCGCCCAAAACAGCTGTGATCAGTGGAGCCGACGGACGACTGAGCGACCACCACCTGGAGGAGCTGTACAAGGAGAGGTGAGCTGATTCACCACGGCGCCACAGAGGATGGAGGAGAGGGGTCAGGGGTCAGGGATCAGGGGTCAGAGGTCAGGAGTCAGAGATGATTCTAAATAAAGAACATAAACTAAGTTGACCCTCCGGCCTGCAGGAACCTGCTGCTCGGGGAGATCGACCGCGAGGAGCGGGAGCGCTGCTGGTACTTCAGCCAGCTGGAGGCGCTGTCGCAGAGGCTGGCTCAGCTGCCGCGCATCGACACGGTAAGAACACGCTAACACGGACTAAACACGCATCGGGTGACCGTCTCAGGCCGACCTCTGACCTCTGACCTCTGACCTCCTGCGCCGCAGTTCTCCCTGCAGATGGATCTGATCCGGCAGCAGCTGGAGTTCGAGGCTCAGCAGGTCCGATCGGTGATGGAGGAGCGCTTCGGTACCGGAGACGAGATGGTTCAGAGGACGCAGGTGATGCTTGGTTCCCCTCATAAATCCGTCTTTTTATTTCATAGCTTTGATGTTTATATTATAAAATTATTATTTTTTTAAAAAGTGATGAAAAAAACCCAAAAAACTTTAAACTGCTGCTGAAGATTTTATTATCAAAGAGCAGAAAATAATATTATGAGTTGGATTTCTGTCAAAGAGACGAGACACTGTGTGTGTGTGTGTGTGTGTGTGTGTGTGTGTGTGTGTGTGTGTGTGTGTGTGTGTGTGTGTGAGGTGTGTGTGTGTGTGTGTGTGTGTGTGTGTGTGTGTGTGTGTGTGTGTGTGTGTGTGTGTGTGTGTGTGTGTGTGTGTGTGTGTGTGTGTGTGTGTGTGTGTGTGTGTGTGTGTGTGTGTGTGTGTGTGTGTGTGTGTGTGTGTGTGTGTGTGTGTGTGTGTGTGTGTGTGTGTGTGTGTGTGTGTGTGTGTGTGTGTGTGTGTGTGTGTGTGTGTGTGTGTGTGTGTGTGTGTGTGTGTGTGTGTGTGTGTGTGTGTGTGTGTGTGTGTGTGTGTGTGTGTGTGTGTGTGTGTGTGTGTGTGTGTGTGTGTGTGTGTGTGTGTGTGTGTGTGTGTGTGTGTGTGTGTGTGTGTGTGTGTGTGTGTGTGTGTGTGTGTGTGTGTGTGTGTGTGTGTGTGTGTGTGTGTGTGTGTGTGTGTGTGTGTGTGTGTGTGTGTGTGTGTGTGTGTGTGTGTGTGTGTGTGTGTGTGTGTGTGTGTGTTGCAGATGCGTGTTGCTCGTCTGGAGCAGCTGGAGAACGAGCTGCAGGAGGCCCGGGGGAGTCAGGAGAGCCAGCTACAGGTCAGACACACAATAATACACACAGTACACAATAACACTTTAGTTTCTGTTAATGAGCAACTTGTTTCCACCGAAACAAGCCGTAGACGCCAGCGTCCACGCAGCGATCCCCCCACCCCCACCCTCTGACTCCACCCGGCCGGCTCACTGCAGCAAGCGCTCCCAGTCCAACTCCACCTGCCTCAGCTGCACCGAGCTGTCGTAGGCCCACAGCCAGAAGCCCGGGTACAGCGGCTCGCTGAAGGCGGAGCTAAAGGTGTGGAGGTGGACCATAGCGTCCGGAGACACGCAGAAGAAGGACAGCGACCCGACGGACCAGTCGAGGTGGACCCCGACCCGGCGGCTGAAGGGTTCCGGCGAGGAGGACTTGAACCTCCTCCCGTCGTGGCACGGCGTGTAGCCTCCCTCCGAGCACTCCAGACTCCAGGACCGCTCGCCGTGTCCCAGCAGGCAGCTCGGCGCGTCGCCGTCTCTGGAGATGTTGTTGTAGGTGACGCCGACATCGGCGCCGCCGCTCCAAACCACCTCCCAGTACGCAGCGTCCAGCAGCCCCTCCCTGCACAGGACCTGAGGGCAGCGCTCGAAGCGCTCCGGGTGGTCTGATGTCCGGAGGTCCGACCAGACGCGAGTTGCCCCGCGGTTGCCTTCGGTCAGACGGAGCTCCGAGTTGGCAGTGTTGGGGTCAAGGGTCAGATAGCAGGCAGCTGAAGGTGGAATAAAGAGCAGGAGAGTTAATGACCGATCCAAACGGTTCCTTACAAACGTTCTCCCTCTACGCAGACGACACCGTGAACTTTATTACGTGTGAGATCTTACAGTTCTTCAGGGACCACAGGTCTCCTCCCGTTCCATCGCTGCAGGACCACAAACAACAAAAGTCACCTCGTCTGATTATTACGTTCGTTTCACGTCCGGCTGCAGCAGAACCGGGTTCTCACCTCACGTCGTCTCTCACACCGAACAGAGTGATGCCGGAGGACAGAGACGGCCAGCGCAGAGTCTCTGAAGCTTCATCGTCTTCAGAGTCGCTCGACTCTTCATCACTCTCACATCTCAGATCGGCTGCAGAGGAAATGGACGATAATCACAGAGAAGTGAAGGCAGTGAAAACTGAAGCGTTTGTTGATCCATCTACATTTTATTTTTGTTTGATTTTGTTTCAGAGGTCAACAGAAACAATGAGGTTTCAAACGTTGGGACGCTGCGTAAAATCAAAATCAAAACACCATGTGGTGATTTTCATGAATCATGTAAACTCATGTTTTATTGAAAATAGAACAAAGTGAGAAATTTTATTATTTTATGAAAGTATTTGCTCAATTTAAATTTAATGGCAGTTGTGTTATGTAACACTAAAAAGGCATCGGTTGATAAACACTTTTGAAAACTATTGTCTGTGAACTGTCCTGTGGTCTGATGACTCAAAATAACTCCAGAAACTGGTCTCAGTTCCCAAACGTTTACAGAGTATTGTTAAAACCCAGCGGTAAACATGACCCTGTCACAACTTTTTTTTAAACGCGTTGCTGCCATCAAATTAAAAAATAAGCATATACTGTATTTTTCATGAAACAATAAAACTTCATATGTTTACACCAAATTTCCAAGTGAACCTACGTTTACATAAGCAGACGACGGTTGAAACTACCTGTCGGTGATTCACACGTCATCTCATCACTTTGTGGTGTTTCAGAGAAACTCTTCGTCTCACTTTCCTCTTCAGAAACGCCGTCCTCCGCTTCCTTCGCCTCGTCTTTCACGTTGTTGTTTTTCTCCGTGTCGACCGTCTCTTTCTTCTGTTCTGAGAAACTCCCTCTGAAACCGTCACTCTTTTCTGAAGGTGTTTTCGTAGCTCCCTGAACGTCCTCCTCCGTCCGAGGCGTCTTTAAAAGACTCCTTCTGAACAGACTCCTGAAAGGCTCCTCGGTTCCTTCGACTTCAGCGGCTTTTATTTTGAAGGAGTCGTCCTTGTCGTCCCGGTCCTTTGAAGGGCCGATCCTGAAGACGCTGGAGAGGTCGTCCTTCAGCTGGTTGATGTCCTCTCTGAGGAGAGTCAGCGGGTTCATCAGCTTTTCCGCCGACTGGCCCGTTCTGGGATTCACATCTTTGTCCTTGAAGACTTTCAACATGTCTTCTTTAAACTGGCTGAAGTCCTCTTTGAAGAGAGTCAGCGGGCTGATCGTCCTTTTCTCCATCTGACTCGTCTTCAGGAAGTCTTTCTCCGGGACGTCTTCTGGCTCAAGTTCATCTTCTTCTCGTCTTTCAGTCTCTTTCTGATCGGTTTCCTGCGACGGATCCTCAGTGAGACTCATTTCTGTTGTTCTGTGGAACTTCTCGTGTTCTTCGTCCATCTGACTTCTTGTTTTTTAAGTTTCTAAGTTCGACACGTTAACGTGACCGCTGGTATGTGAACATTAGTGATGTCACCGCAGTGTTTCTGAGTGACGTTCCTCCGGCTCGCTGTGATTTCGTACTTTAGTTCCGTTTGTTCCTCCTGAATCTAATAAATTGAAACCAAAAGAAGAAGCTGGAGCAGAAAGGCGTTCAGGTTTGTCGGTGAATCGGTTCCTGTTCAGGCTTGTTCGGACTTCATGCAGCAGTCAGATCCTCTCGGCCGGTTCAGTCTCTTCATCCTTCATTTAAAAACCAAAAAAAGTGCCTGAAAACTGGAAGTTGTGCTGAGAGGCTTCGGCTCCATGTGACCGACCTCGCAGCCGTAATCTGGTTTCTCTCTGAGACCGAACCGGTTTCTGGTTCCACCGGTTTGTCTCCATATTTCCCTGGGGCTGCGGAGCAGCTGATTGGCTGCTGAGGGCAGCAGGTCTGTTTTGTTCCTGAGTTCAGATTCACCTCCTCAGAGCTCCTGCTGACCTCCTTCACAGCAGCTGAATGACCAGCTGAAAGTCAGGAACGAATCCACCAGCATTTTGTTCACAGAAATTCTCAGAATCTCCTCAAAATGGGAATATTTGCTGATTTTCTGTCTTTTTATAACCTCTTTGGGTTTCAGGGAGAATTGATGGACATTTTTTTAAATATTTTCTGACATGTTAAAAACTAAAAACTTGAATGGTTTTTTGTACTTAAATGAGCATTTAGACATTTCTCACAGCATTTAAATCTGTTAGTTGAATATGAAACATGTCGCTGGATCTGAAAAATAATCCAAAACCTCGTTGCATTGAACAGATTTGAGCAGCTCAGATCTCCTCGTCTCCTCTGCATCTCTTCACCCTTCGGCTCGTTGCCGTGCAGAGTATCCAGGCTTTTCTTGCCCCGTCTCGGCGCCGCGCTCTGATTGGCTGTTGCCAGGCTGCAGGGTTGGCACGGAGCGGGAGTGTCTGAGATAAAGAGAGCAGTGGGCTCCTCTTTTCTCCTCTCGGCCTCCCTCAGAGAATAACAATGAGACCACCGGGATGGAAACACGGCCAACAACCACCATCACCTACTTAAAGGGTCACTTCACCCAAATTAGAAGTCCTCCTTCCTTCTGCTGCTTCAGGATCACTTCTGGTTCTTATGTGACGCAGATTTCTGCCTGAGTTCAGTTTGTGATGCTCAAAGCTTCCAAACATTAATATTAAAAACTATTCTTGAAACAAAATATTCCAGCAGCTGGAAGTTTACGAGTCTGTAGTATTGATGAGGTCGAACAAACCCCAAAACATTTTCATTTTTTGGGTTTTATCTGCTGAAGTTTGTTGGAGGGTTTGAAAAGAAATCTCAGCAACACTTCTGATCAAAATCTGCAAATCTGAATCTATAACAGCAGAAACAGGAAGCTGGAGCACAGCGCTGTGTTTCTATCAGGAGATCTCAGGGAGTTGGAGCGGTTCTCTGTCCCGATGGTGGCGCTAGAGGACGGTCAGGCCGAGTCCTTTCACAACAGACGATCGGGTTTCATCCGGCGCTGCGTCGCCTCCATTTTGTTGTCCCGTTGCAGCTGCTTGTGTTTTAATGGAGGCGGTTTGGATCAGAGCCACAGACTCCATCGGTCCGGCAGCACGACAGCAAACACTCAGGTTCCTTTTGTTACCGCGACAACAACACAGATACACACAGACACACACACACACACACACACACACACACACACACACACACACACACACACACACACACACACACACACACACACACACACACACACACAGAGCTTCATTTGGATTCACAGACTGAAATCCTCACAGACTCATATCAAAGCTTTCGACCCCCCCTCCATCCCGTTACCATGGCAACGCCTCAGGGTGTGATGTGCGTGAGCCAGAGACTGTGTGCAGACAAAAGGCGTGTGTGTGTCTCTGTGTGTGTCTATGTCTGTGTGTGTGTGTGTGTGTGTGTGTGTGTGTGTGTGTGTGTGTGTGTGTGTGTGTGTGTGTGTGTGTGTGTGTGTGTGTGTGTGTGTGTGTGTGTGCGTGTGTGTGTGTGTGTGTGTGTGTGTGTGTGTGTGTGTGTGTGTGTGTGTGTGTGTGTGTGTGTGTGTGTGTGTGTGTGTGTGTCTGTGTGTGTGTGTGTGTGTGTGTGTGTGTGTGTGTGTGTGTGTGTGTGTGTGTGTGTGTGTGTGTGTGTGTGTGTGTGTGTGTGTGTGTGTGTGTGTGTGTGTGTGTGTGTGTGTGTGTGTGTGTGTGTGTGTGTGTGTGTGTGTGTGTGTGTGTGTGTGTGTGTGTGTGTGTGTGTGTGTGTGTGTGTGTGTGTGTGTGTGTGTGTGTGTGTGTGTGTGTGTGTGTGTGTGTGTGTGTGTGTGTGTGTGTGTGTGTGTGTGTGTGTGTGTGAGGATCATCTTGCCGGGTGTGAAATGAACGTTTTGCAGCTCGTTGTTTTTTGGAAGTTTTAACGTAGATCTGAAAGACTTCATTCAGACAGAATTTTGGTGAAACGTACTTTTAAAAAAAACACGTATTTTGTTTCCATTGGATGAAAAGCTGCAGACATAAATCACTCAGTGGAAACATCCTCATCGTCCTCATGTCTTCTTCTTGTCTGTGTGCAGCTGTCAGGAGCTGAGAAGCCCCCTGCTGGAGAACCGGAGAACAGCAGCTCCTCGGCGGCTGCAGCAGCAGGAAGCGAAGCTGCAGACGGCGGCAGCAAGGTAACGACACGCTCCGATTCTCAGAGGCTTCGTGTTGTTTGTGAGTCCGTTCAGTTGTTACAAAGACAATAAATGTCGGTGTAATTTTTCAGCCACACCAGTAGGTGGCAGTATTGGTTTTCGTGCAGAGTTGGTTTGGTGGCTGCAGCAGAGTTCTGATTGGAGGATTCAGGCAGGTATTGATCAGAATATCACCTATTGTCCCTCGTCAGGTGGAGATGGTCTTCTGGCTGCTGTCCATGCTGGCTAACAGAGACAAGGAGGAGATGTCTCGGACTCTGCTGGCCCTGTCCAGCTCTCAGGACAGCTGCATCGCCATGAGGAAGTCTGGCTGCGTCCCCCTTCTGGTCCAGATCCTGCACGAAGCCCCAGGTGGCGCCGGAGAGACGGCAGCGGCGGCGGGCGGCACCGCGATGGGCTGCAGCCGCGAGGCCAAGTCCAGAGCGAGCGCCGCCCTCCACAACATCATCTACTCGCAGCAGGACGAGGGCCAGGCCCGCCGCGAGATGAGGGTCCTCCACATGCTGGAGCAGGTCCGGACCTACTGCGACAGCGGCTGGGACTGGATCGAGTGTCACGCTGGGACGCCTTCACCCGGAGGAACCAAAACCACAGGTGACCCCTCGAAACTCTAACGGCCCTGAACCACCGGCCGAGTTCCACCTGAACCAAAAACACTCGAGGAAAACGTTCCTTCCAAACTGGACAAACAAGTTCTGTTTCTACCAAACAATTAGGAACCAGAACCACAGGTGGACCAGGTTCCAATAACAAACAATAATGAAAGTACAACAACAATGTAAATAAACAAACAAACACCTTGAATGGGAAATGTAAAATGGCGTCTCAAGGCCAAAATCCCGATGTCACTTTTAAAAAAACATTTGTTTCTTGCAGAATGAAGTTAAAGATTAGAACTACATCTCAGCTGGTCTGATTAACGATTTTTAAATGACTCCAAATATTGCTGCGTTCAAACGAGGTCGTGTTTATCGTGTTTACAAGAAAAGTCAGCGAGTTCACAAGTTGTGACGTTTTTATGAAGTCTTCAGAAATGTTGGAGGCTGCAAAATTAATTTTTTGCTGGATTATAAATTTATGTGTTGTAATTTTATCTTGCTAAACTGTTAGCCTCCGTGGCTCTAGACGTCCTCCACGGTACGGCGTTCTCACGACTTAAACCCGTTAAATGTCACGTACACCGCACATGACTTCACGTGTCGTAACCTCGAGCTCGTGAGCTGCATTTGAACGCAACGTCTGTATTTTTAAATCCTCGTTGAGCGCCAGCAGGAAGTTCAACGTTCATCTCTGAAGTCGCCTCTCTGACCTGGCGGGTGTTTTCTTCTTCTATGGTGTCTGTCTGTTCAGATATTCCTGAACCCGTGGACCCTCAGATCTGTCAGGCCATGTGCGCCATCATGAAGCTGTCCTTCGAGGAGGAGTACCGACGAGCCATGAACGAATTAGGTTTGTTAAAGTTTCTCTACCTTTACTCGAGTGCTGCAGGAAGTACCAATCTTAGGTACTTGTACTTCACCTGAGTACTTTTATACTGCAGTTTCTGCTCTTCAGAGGAAATATTGAACTTTTAACTGCAGCACATTTAGGTGACTTTTTTATCTCCTGTTTGAGTTCGTAAGAATTTAGGTTTTATTTTTTAAATTAAACTCAAGTTTAAAGATTAAACCAAACTTTTTAATAATAAATCAGTGTCCTGTTGGGTCGTTTATAAAAAGACGTCGTCACTTCTCACATGGTTTCATTTAAATAACAGAAATTATCCAAAAGTGTCAGAAAAGGTCAGAAAAAGGGGGAAAAAAAAAAAGAAAAGATAAAATTTGTGGATCATAACTTAGTTTTTTCTTTTCTTTCCCACTAACATCTCACGACCCCTCAGATTTATATGGTGACCCTTTATAGGGCCCACAGCCCTATGTTGGAGACCACTGGAGAAAACTCGGACATGTTATTAGTTAATATAATAAATATCCTGTACGTTTACCGGGACATGTCGTTGCAGTGACGTTTGTTAAGGATCCGTTTGGTTCCTTCCTCCAGGCGGTCTGCAGGTGGTGGCTGACCTGATCCACCTGGACCAGGACATGTACGGCATGCAGAACGACCCCATCAACATGGCGCTGCGCCGCTACGCCGGGATGGCGGTGACCAACCTCACATTCGGCGACGTCGTCAACAAGGTGCGAAACTCCGATTACGTTGATCTGATCGGACCGGAAAACATTTCTGCATGAGTCTGAACTCGGCGAAGACAAATGTCTAATTCATGAATCTCTAAGGCATCAAATGTATCATTATATTATATATATAATATTTTCAGTGAAATTTGACTCATTTAAATTTTCTTGAAACCGTTTGAATTTGTCCACAAAGACGAAAAGTCAAACATCCAAACCAATAAAAAGTCTCAGATTTTAGCTGATAGCTTCATATTAGTGAGTTCTGGGTTAAATTTTTGGAAACTCAGATGTTGGTCAGTTGAGGCCTTTTCTGATTTAATTATTGATTCTAAATCAGCTGTGATTGGTTGATGGTGCACCTGTCCAGGTTGACCTGATGTTGTTAACTTGGTCTCAGAATTAATATGTTGTTTTTTTTATGCCAACAATAAGTAAATGTGAACAAAGAAAGTCTGACGAAGCCTTTTGAGCCTTGTTGTGCTCGTTGTTTTGGTCTTCCTCAGTAAGAGGCTTCCTGCTTCTCTTTTATTGACGACTTGAAGAGGATTTATCTGAACCTTATATTATTACTGATCCTTCAAATGTTTATAATGAGACACTGAGTTTAAACAGTTCTGTTTCTGTGTGAAAACTTCGGGCTGCAAGTCTGAAGAAACCAAACATAGTTTTCGATTTTGATCAAAATGAAGTGATGAATTTTCCCGTGTGGGTTTTTGACCGCAGCCGATTTTCTCTGGTCGTTTTGGAGGTGTGAGATTTGAGTTATTTTAGATGGCAGCATGATCCACTACCCTAACACCAACCCTCCTCCTCCTGCAGGCTACCTTGTGTTCGAAGAAGAGCTGCCTCCGGGCTCTGGTGGCCCAGCTGGCCTCCGACAGCGAGGAGCTCCACCAGGTGGTCTCCAGCATCCTGAGGAACTTGTCCTGGAGGGCCGACATCAGCAGCAAGAAAGTCCTCCGAGACATCGGCTGCGTATCCGCGCTGATGACCTGCGCCCTGCAGGCCACCAAGGTAAGTAAAACAAACTAACCCTCGAGGAGAGCGATGGATGACTGGGAAGTTTATTTTTGGAGACGGGGCTGAAGAAGCTAAATGAGCTGACTTTCTCTGAGATATTCTGTCATTTGCAGCGAATTGTTTGGAAATTATGAGGAAAGTTTCTTGGAAGAAACAGGACGTGTGAAATAAAGCGCCAATAAAACCCGTATTTTGTTTTGTTTTTCCGGTTCTGCAGGAGTCGACGTTGAAGAGCCTTCTGAGCGCTCTGTGGAACCTTTCGGCTCACAGCATCGACAACAAGGTGGCGATCTGCTCGGTGGACGGCGCCCTGGGCTTCCTGGTCAGCACGCTGACGTACCGCTGTCAGACCAACTCGCTCGCCATCATCGAGAGCGGCGGAGGGATCCTCCGAAACGTGTCGAGCCTGGTCGCCACACGAGAAGACTACAGGTGGGTCCGTGAGAGCAGAAAGTTCGTTTCTGATCTCAGACATCAAATGAGCAGAGATGTGATTAAAAGTTTGGAAAAAGCCAGTAAGAGGACCTCGAGCTCAGATCATTCTCTTCTTCCTCCAGCTTTAATACATCAGACTGAATTAAGTCAGACACAAGCTTTTCTTTCACTCCGTTTCCACCGTTTGGTACCAGGTACAGAACCTCTTCAACAGTTACCATGCAAGTAAAATCAAGCTGAGTCGGTCCGGCAGTGGAAAAAAGTGCTTTTATTGTCAAAAGTGAAAAATGAGACTGAAGTAAAAGCGACTTTTACCATTTAAAGATAATCGGATTTATTTCACTAACACTGCAAATATTCGACAACCAAGTTAATTTACTGATGAAACATCTTTACCCCATATTGAGCTAAATTTAAACTCACTTATTGTAATATAATCTGTTCCAGTTATCAGTTCTTAGATTCATTTCTTACCTTCCAGGCAGTTTTTGGTTTCCATTGAATTTGTATGAAATAAAAGGATTTTTTTTTTTTTTTAGAAAACTTCATTTGTTTTTGTCAGAGTTACATTATTGTTTGTTTGATTCAATCCAATCCAAGTAAAAGAAATTAAGTTAAATAATCTTGAAATAGTTTTATGCATTGTGAAGTAAAATGGGCTAAAACTGCTCTCAGTCACGACACCGACTACAGCAAGTAATCGTTTGCTTCAGCTGGATGTCGAAAGGTTATTAAAAATGCTGTTTGCTTTCTGTCTTTTCTTCACAGGCAAATCCTCAGAGACCACAACTGCCTCCAGACTCTGCTGCAGCACCTGCGCTCCCACAGCCTCACCATCGTGAGCAACGCCTGCGGGACTCTCTGGAATCTCTCAGCCAGAAGTCCAAAAGACCAGGAGCTGCTGTGGGACCTCGGGGCAGTCAGCATGCTGAGAAACCTCATCCACTCCAAGCACAAGATGATTGCCATGGGCAGCGCCGCAGCTTTAAGGAACCTCCTCACCAATCGACCGCTGAAATACAAGGATGCTGCAGTCGTGTCCCCCGGCTCCTGCATGCCCTCGCTTTACATGAGGAAGCAGAAAGCTCTGGAGGCGGAGCTAGATGCCAAACACCTCGCGGAGACCTTTGATACCCTTGAGAAACAGAGCCCCAAGCACCTGACCCTGCACAAGCCGCTGCGGCACATCGAGAGTCTGGCGAAGGATTACGCATCTGATTCTGGCTGCTTCGACGACGATGAGGCCCCCAACGTCTCCAGCAGCCTGGACACAGGCAGCTTCTCCATGCTCTCCATGTTCCTCACCAACTCCAACTTCCTGCAGAACCAGCCACGTAAGCGGGACGGCGAACCCGAGAGAGACGTGGACCCGCCTCAGATGGTCGAGAAGAGGCACGCTCCTCCCGACGATGTCGTCTCCGCCGCCGCAGAGAAGCTCGCGAAAAAGATCACCAACACGGTCGCCAAGATCGACAGGTTGGTGGAGGACATCACCATGCACACGTCCTCTGAGGACAGTTTGAGCCTCAGCTCCGAGGACCACCTGGCGGACTGGCCTTACGGACTGGACGAGCTCAACGAAGCCCGGGCGAAGTCGTGCTCACCCTGCCGGCTCTCCGATACGAGCAGCTTGGCCCACCGGGAACGCCTCAGCAGAGCTCACGCCCTCCTGCGCCTCAAAACCGCCCACGCGAGTGTGTCAACGGACAGCCTGAACAGCGGCAGCACCAGCGACGGTTACTGCGGCAGCAAAGACCAGCTGCGGCCCGCTCCGAGAGCTCTGATGATGAAGCAACAGCGACCCAACCAGCTCGACCTCAAGGTGGCTCATCGAGAGTACCTTAATGTAGGAACCACCACCCTGAATGAGACCAACCAGCAGGATATTCCAGAGAGAGACTCTGTGGTCAATAGAGACGTGAAAGCTCTGGAGCTCAGCAACTCGGACGCAGAAAAGAACCAAGATCCAGCTGTGCAAACACCTGTCAGTGCGTCCACTAAAATGTCCTCTGATGTCAGCATGCCTTCCATCAAACTGTCTCCTTCTTATCAACAGGTGCCACTCATTCAGAGTGTGACCAAGTTTGGTGTCGCAAAGACGGCCATCAATGTCCAGGCTGCCCAGGCAATGAGGAGGCAAGCCTGGGTACCGACCGTGATGACTGGGGGGAGTATTACAAAGTTTTCCCCAATGACTTCCACCAGAAGTCCGACCATCGGTACCTTGGAGACGGTCCAGAAATACTCCGTGGAGAACACCCCGATCTGCTTCTCCCGCTGCAGCTCGCTGTCCTCGCTGTCCTCTGGAGACGGAGCGTTGGACGGACAAAGCGAGAACGAGCTGGAGAGCGACTCATCTTTGGAAATCATCGAAGTGGAGGACGGAGAGGTGGTGCAGAGAGCGGAAGAGGACGAGACCTTGGAGGACTTGAGTGACAGCCAGCTGCTGGTGACCGACTCTAAAACCTTCCCCAGCAAAGAGACGGATCCCATCGAGATCCCCTGTCCCGCCAAAAGGGAAAAGGTCTTCCTTAGAGGAGCTTCACCGGCCATACTGGAGGACAGATCTCCATCCAGTTCTTCTGAGAACTACATCCACGAGACGCCCCTCGTAATGAGCCGCTGCAGCTCGGTCAGTTCACTGGGCAGCTTCGAGTCCCCGTCTATCGACAGCTCCATCCAAAGCGATCCGTGTAGCGAGATGATCGATGGCACAATCAGCCCGAGCGATCTTCCAGACAGCCCAGGACAAACCATGCCTCCAAGTCGAAGTAAAACTCCATGTTGTGTTGAGTCAAACGGACCAGACACACAAACCTCGGGAATAGCGGGCCAGTGGGAGAACAGTCTGCGGAAGTTCATGGAGATCGCCGACTCCAAGGAGAGGTTCAACCTCCCCCCCGACCTGGACACCATGATCTACTTCACCGTGGAAAAGCCCACCGAGAACTTCTCTTGTGCTTCCAGCTTGAGCGCGCTGCCTCTTCACGAGCACTACATACAGAAAGACGTGGAGCTGAAACTGACGCCTCTGCTCCAGCAGAACGACAAGAACCTCCCTTTCCCTGACGACGACGAGCAAGGACTCGACCACGGGGAGCGATACAGCGAGGGCAACTCGGACGACGACATAGAAATCTTAAAGGAATGCATCAACTCAGCAATGCCCTCCAAGTTCAGAAAAGTGCGACCTTCCCTGATGACCACCATCCCCCCTCATATTCTCACTTCCCAGATTCGGAAACCGATACATCTCCCAGTTTACATGATGCTCCCGAATGGAAAAACCCAGATGTGTACAGGGAGGAGAATTGTCATCCCGCAAAAAGACTTCAAATTCGATGATTCATCCTTTACCGATTCTGCTGAAGGAACACCCGTCAACTTCTCTAGTACGACATCGCTGAGTGACGAAACGCTTCAGTACCCGGTGAAGGAGCGGGGGGCTAAGGACTGCACGGCTAGAGGCATGAACAAACAGGAACTGATAGACGACGAAGCGAAGAGGATCGAGGACTTGAGGATATTCTCACACTTCCACAAACCCAACAGGATGAACTACCCGCCAGAGATACAAATGAGTCGAGCGACCAAGCACGTGGTTCCCACTCAGAGGGTGCTGATGCAGAGCAAAGAGGTGGCCGACCGAGTGGCGAACCAAAAGAATCGCGACCACTCTCCCAGTCAACAAAAGAGGCGACAAGGTCAAGGCCCGAACAGAAAGCTGGAACTGCCCGTCATAAAGCAGAACACGGACGGTAACCTTAATGTGGGATCGCAAAAAGGAAACACAATCTACCGACAACTGACGCATTCTTCAGAGGACAGCATCGGCTTCTACGACGACGAAAATGAAGAGGTAATGAAACGAACGAGTAGAAAACAGATGAGGGAAGCGAGTAGGAACACTCTCTCCCGAAGCATGACAAATATTGGCAGGATAGATAATTCCCAGGCAAAGCCCCAAGGGTTTCACCGGATTAAACAGAATCTGATAAAGGATGAAACCCTGGCATGCTACTCACTCAGCTCCTCTCTCAGCTCGCTGAGTGACGCCGAGTTTGAGGACCACAAATCAAAAGCCCAGCAGGTGTGGTACAAGAACAGACACAACAAAACGCTGAACATGGCGCAACAAATGAAGCCCGTGAGCATTCACTGCCAGTACGAAGAGCAAAGCTCGCCGAGCTCCGTCAGCATGGACTCGGAGGACGACCTCCTTCAGAAGTGCATCACGTCCGCAATGCCCAAGCAGAGACGCAAGCTGGCTGCCAGAAAGAAGAAAGCAGAGAAGCAAAAACAAAAGGTCTGTGATTCATGGGAGATGGATGAGGAGATGGATAGTGATGATACGGCATGGGATAAAGATTCAGACCTCAACAGTGTTGAATGGAGAGCCATACAAGAGGGAGCTAATTGCGTTGTCACTGGGCTGCAGGCCTCAAAATCTCAAGAGCCTTCCTCTGAGGAGACGGAATCCGTCCTGTCCTTCATGTCGACATCCAGCTTTACACCCAAAGAAAGGAAGTTTGCAAAGGACAAAAAGGCGAATAAACCTCTAGACTTTGCACAACGCAAGCCAGTTCCAAACCTACCAGTGGTGTTCAGAGGCAGGACGGTGATCTATACGCCGAAAAAAGAGACGGCTCCATCGCAAAGACCTCCTCCTAGAAAAGTACCAACAAAGACAGATGCCCCAAAGAACCCAAACCTCGCTCAGCACAGATCAAAGAGTCTTCACCGACTAGGCCGGCCCCAGGATATCGAGCTGTCTTTGCCAAAGAGGAGCTCTACTCCACCTCCAAGGATACCAAAAAGCTCATCCTCTGGATCCTCGCAGAGTTCGACGCCATCTAAGCAGTCGCAGAAGAAGATTACATCCCCGATTCAGACAAATAAATCCATCCAGAAGAAGAATGCTACGCCGGCTAGTAGCCCACCAGCTGGCAGTCCGCCGGAGAGGAAGGGACGCTCTCCTGTTGTGAATCACAATGAAAAATCACCACCACCCAAAACTCAGAAGTCGCCTGTCAGAATCCCCTTTATGCAAACTTCTGTCAGGCAACCCAGACCTCTGTCACCGCTGGTAACGAACCAAACCATCAGCAGGCAAATAAATCAGGCCAATGGGAAGAGGGTGCCCCCCGGCAATCGATTCGACCTGGTCAGGATGACGTCTGTCCATTCGAGCGGCGGTGAGTCAGATCGAAGTGGATTCTTGAGACAGCTGACTTTCATCAAGGAATCAAAGACGGCGCTGAGACGCGACGGCTCTGCTCGCAACACACCGGGATCCCAGAACGGATCGCCCCACCGGGCCGTTCCCGGAGCTTCCGCTGTCTTCCTCTGCTCATCGCGCTGTCAGGAACTGAAGGCGGCCGCCGCCGCAAGGAGGGTTCAAGTGAGAGAACCGGGACAAGCGCAGCAGGTCCAGAGGCCGAACCTTCAGAGGCAGACTGCTGCCCTGTCGAGGGCGACGTCCAGTGAAAGAGATCTATCTGTAAGACGCCCGGCCAGGAGGACCAGCTCTGAAAGCCCCTGCAGGGTGGCTCAGCGCAACAGGCCGGGCAGAGTGTCCGGAGTCAGGCAGCAACAGGAGAAAGACACCTTTAAACGTCACGCCTCATCGCCGAGCATTAACGTACTGAGTCGAGTGACCAGCCACTCGTCCCTGCGCTCTTCATCCTCAGATTCGAGTGGAAGAGCAAAGAGCGAGGACGACACAAAGAAGAAAGGCCAGAGATCCTCGTCGCGGATGAGTGACGGAGTTACCTGGAGGAGGATCCGGGACGAAGACGTACCTCAGATCTTGAAAAGCACTCTGCCAGCCAATGCATTACCTCTGGTGCCTTCTCCTGACGGCGAAAAGCCAAAGCCACCAGCTCTATCGGGAAAACTGCCAACCATTCTACTTGCATCGCGCAAGACAAGCGACGCGACAGTCCAGACGGAGGACTTTTCCAACAAGACCAACTCGAGCACCTCTCCGAGAGTCGAAACCGCTGCTGCGATCTCGGAGGAAGTAACGAGGCTGGCTCTCCTCAGAAAGATTAGCGCCACCTCTGGGAACAACCTCCAGGACGGAGATTCAGAGGGCTCGCTGAGGAGCCACAGCAGCGTCTCCACGGGGACGTCGGACAGCCACGTGGGCGGAGTCGTCACGTTCCGCCAAGGATCCCCCAGCAAGGCAGCCCGGGTTACTCCATTCAATTACACCCCCAGTCCCATGGCCTGCTGCCTGCAAGACGCACAGAGCCAAGCGGCCGCAATCAACGAGAAGTCGGGGGAAAAGAGCGAGTCGTAGGGTGTTCGATGGATTACTGGCTGACATCGATGGCTTCGGAATAAAAACTCAGCACCCAGAAGGACTGACGTTGAGTGTGCTGGTCCCTATACCTCGGGTAGTGATCCTTTACTTACCCCCATTCACTGCATTCAAGTTTTTCTCTGAACAATAGATCACAGCTTCCACCCAGCGTTCATACAGAGTTGGATATTACGTGTCGTAAACGGGTCTGAACGCAAACGGGACCGCCAAGAACTCCCGGAGATGCATTTCAGAGGAAAAATCTGACGTGGAGAGGAAGTGCATCTTTTTGTACTTTTTTTGTATTTGTAGAATAATAATTTGCCTGGTAGAAAAGAAATGTAGTGAAAACGTAAAAAGACAATGAACTTGATTTTCAGCACATGAATCACCATCGGTCTCCTGGACGTGATCCGTTAAAAAGAACAATCTTATGCAAAACTTTTGAGTGATAACTCAGCCGGGCTTCTACCTGAGCAGGTACAAACTGTGGCGGACTGTTGACAGACTCTCACCAAGGACACAAACCACCTGTAAAGTATTTTTTACATAAAATGCATCAAAGCTTTCAGCCCTCGCTTTCACCGATAAACTGATTCCAGCGTTTCCTGTTGCATACGGAGCCCAAGGAGGTTTTTGGGGAAAACATTTGTGATGAAACATTTCTTCAAATTAATTCTGCAATCGCTTGTATACTATTTTTCTCTCTTCTAATAATGTTGTTAGACGCCTGAATTTTTTTTTTTCAAGAACATGTTTTGGATGTTTTTTTAAACAACGTTATGCAGGTAAACACTTCAAACGTTAAAGCGAAAAAATTCTGAAAGATCAGAATTAAGTTATTTCAGATTCAGTATCTTTCGTGGGTCTGATGAAGCCATTAAATAGTAACGTTTGGGTTTGGAGATGGTTCTGTGGAAAAAATGTTATCACCATATCTATAATTTGATATTACAACATCAGTAAACACTCGCCGAACACTAAATTCTACTTTTACGAAGCTTCTACTTTTTCGGTTTTTTTTAATGATTCTACTCGTTTATGCTTAATGTTTCTAACATCTTATCCACCCTATTAACACACAACGGGTGCAAAATATTAGGAACCCCCACCAACCCACTGCAACTTTAATAATATGCTTTACGTAAAATTATCTCATTTTTGACAACATAGAAGTTTCTAAAAGTTTAATTTAATGCCGAGTTGTTGAGTTGGATCGCACACGTGTTCCTAATAAAAAACAGAAAATAATTCCTATGAAAGAACAACTGAGAAGTATTAATTCAAACTTATGCTTCATCACGAATGTTTCCACTGTAGAAAATATTCTAGCGATCCCTTCACTTCACTCTCTCCGGGACTCTGTGTCTCAATCCGTGTTGTAAATAACATGCAGATATACAAAACCTTCCCTGACAGCATGCTAATATATCCACTGACTGTATACACACACATCCTGTTAGCATTGTGGACGCTGGGTAATGTTGTCATTCAGGGGTGCAGTACCTTCTGCAGCCACACGACGGCGTCCCTCTCCATCTGTATTCTTGTGCTGCAAAGACCTATAAAGATATAAACTGTCAGCGTAGATGAACAAAGCGACTACACGCCTCTGGTACGACGATATACTTGTGTTTGCTACTAGATTCAGGTCCTGTTGAGTATTTGGTAAAAGGTCCGATCGGGCCACGAGTCGACGGGAAGTTTCCCTCCGGAAGTCTTTATAACGTGTTAATATCTGCTTAACTGTGTTGCTGTTAAAGTAGTGATAGGTGGAGATGAATATAAAGACGATGAATATTCTCTGTAGTTGTACCATCACTCCTTCATGTGTGCTGGAAAGTTAACGGACACGAAAGCGGCTGTTTGTCTATAAAAACCAGCGACCGTATCTCCGGAGCATGTTCGAACAAAAACCACGAAGCTTCTCAACCTCTTTACGATTTAAAGGTGATCTGCCACCGAAGTCTCTGCTTTTGAGCATCGAACAGAAAAAATAACAACTTAACTTGTTAATGAACGAGTGAAATATTTACGGCATGAACGTGTGGTTGTTAAAGTCGGGAGAAGGTTCGTTCTGTTTACGGGAAGCATTTAGAGCTGCAACATTAACGGATGCAAATTAAAATCATTTTAATAATCATTGCTTTGTTACGAAGTCCGAGAGGTCATAGAGAGGAAAAAATATAGCAAGGTCACGTTTTACTACGTTGACGCACGACATACAATTCGTTCCCACGTTTTCATAAATTTTTCCGACTAGATAAGTAGAAAAGAATTCATCAAAACATGGGAACACATTAATCAAACCATGGGAACACATTAATCAAAACATGGGAACACATTAATCAAAACATGGGAACACATTAATCAAAACATGGGAACACATTAATCAAACCATGGGAACACATTAATCAAAACATGGGAACACATTAATCAAAACATGGGAACACATTAATTAAACCATGGGAACGATTTGTACCTCGTGCGCATGCAATAGCATTTCGTACGTTCAATGTACTAAAACATGGTTCCAATATAAAAAAAAAATGTCTCTGTAAATTGCGGCCACAGCTTCTCTTGGACAAAATGAGACGTTTACATGCTCAAAGACGGATTTGAGGGCAGAGCCTCTGTTGAACAGCCCTCCAGATTAACGGTGATATTTAAACGTGTGAACGAGTCGAACGGGGAACTGAACACCGTCGGATGGTTCTGGAAGGTGGACGAGATCACGGAGGCGTCACGGCGCCGTGTGGAACAGACGTGTGTCATTATAAGTGTCTTCATCCAATAAAAGTGACGTGTTTCCTTAAACTGCTGAGTCGACTCTGCTTTGTTACGAAGCACGTCATCGATCAACACGAAGCTCTTATGAGTGTTAAATGTTCACTGATGGCTCATAAAAGTTAATTCAGGATGTTCAGATTGAACATTAAGCAATAATTTGCGTAAGAATGAAATTGCACTTCTTCGTACATTAGGAGGCAGTAGTGAGTCTCAGTTTCAGGAGTCATTGACTGGTTTTAAATGTTTTAAACGTGTTTAAATTCTCATCAGTTCAGGTTTTATTGAATAATCTTCACTGAACGACAGAAATAGAGAGCAGTGAGATTCCTTTAAATAATAAAGTTGTAATGCCAGGAGGCGTCCAGCAGATGTCACCGTAGGACGATTGGAAACGAATGAAGGATTAATAAATAACATCTGATGGAAACTTTGATTTTTGTGAACAAGCTAAATATTTGATCCTGTTTGAAACAGTGACGACAGGTAAAGGTAAGCAACAAGTGACACAGTCGACATATTAAACTCATTTTCATAATTTAAATTAGGACTCTGACGTGAGGGTCTGCTTTTCTGTTTTTTTATGACTCCATAAAAGTCGGCCTATAATTGAAAAATATATTTAATAATTTATGCAATTAAAAATAATTCCTAACGAACACATTCAGACTTGCAGTTAAATGTTGTGCAGTCGTGTTATGTCCGAGTATCGGGTCCAGCACAGTGTGTGGTCGTTTATTCTGAAGGTGATTCTGCTGGTATGGTTCCTGTTCCTACTAGGAACTTTTTGTTTTAAGAATACGAACTTTATTGAACAAGATGTAAATTTACAAACAGTGCAGACAAGTATTCATTATTTTGTACAGAAGAGGTAGCAATCTGGAAATAATAGGACAGTAGAATAACAAATAACAAAAGTAAAAAGAATAAATGAATAAAATAAAAATAATTAATATAGATGCATTTAAATACATACCTGATGCAAAAATATCATAGGAGAAAAAGATATATACATAAAAATAGCATGTTATTCCTCTTCAAGAATGTCTTCATGCAGTTGGACAGTTTTGTTTCTTCTCTCAGTTTTAATCCGTTTGAGAGTCTTTAACATAATAATAATAATAATAATAATTATAATCTTTAAATTCACCCAAAAATCCGGTGAAGTTTGGGGGGAGATTTTTGACATTCTACATTTTTGAGTGAAAAATTCATAAATTTATAATGAACTCAACAATTACGATTTTCATGTTCAAAATATGTGATAACATTTTTACATTTAATTTTAATATTTACATTGATTTGACCCGTTATATATTATATATTATATTATATTATATTATATTATATTATATTATATTATATTATATTATATTATATATATAATGTTACATTCTAGACCAGAAAACAATAGAATGTGTACAATAGTAAAAATAAATGTATTAATGATTCTGGAGAAGAAGACATTGGTTGGATGGATATCGTGTCGTTATAAGTAACTTGACACCGGACGCTAAAGACAATGACGACACACACAGGCGCCTGGACATGACGACATAGGTCGGCGACAAGCGATTTAGCTAGCTCAGTGACGGCTACTCGAAGAAGCGGAGCTAACGTGAAGTCTCCGTCGTCGGCAAAGTCCGCGTCACGCCACGGAGACAGCAGGTGGGAACAACGCGTTGCTTTTCAGGTCCCCGCTTGGCAAAGCGTGACAGTTCTACGTTCACGGCAGCACCGGAGTGTAATCTCCGGGAGCGTGAGCTCAGCTAGCCAGCTAGCCGTTAGCACCGTGCCTTTGTGGTGCGGCGAACACGTCACGCGAAGCTCCGTTTAAAACTCGTGCAACACAGCGGTTCTGATTCTGGGTCGAACCGGACGGCTGCTGGACCCAAAGTCAGGACATCTAATGAACCACCGGGAACTCGTGTTCGGTTCGGCGCACTTTACCAACTCCAGCAGCTCTGAGATTCACACGTTTAAAGCATCTCGTCGCGCCTTGTTGTCACATCACGACTTAAATACGAGGTGGAAGGAGAACCGGCCGGAACCAGAACCCAGCTGGTTCCGTTCCTGTGAGATGGGTCACTGCCCGATGGCTGTCGACTGATCTTCTTCCAGTCAGGTTTTAATCCCACAAACTGAATCTCATTAAACTTCTGCTCTCCGCGGCGTTAAACCGGCAGGATTTAGACCGGAGTCTGGTGACGACGGGAAATGTTCCGAGTTTAAAACAGGAGGTTTAAAACAGGAGGTTTAAAACAGGAGGTTTAAAACAGGAGGTTTAAAACAGGAGGTTTAAAACAGGAGGTTTAAAACGGTTTAAAACAGGAGGTTTAAAACGGTTTAAAACAGGAGGTTTAAAACGGTTTAAAACGTGAGGTTTAAAACAGGAGGTTTAAAACGGTTTAAAACGTGAGGTTTAAAACGTGAGGTTTAAAATGTGAGGTTTAAAACAGGAGGTTTAAAACAGGAGGTTTAAAACGCGAGGTTTAAAACGGTTTAAAACAGGAGGTTTAAAACGGTTTAAAACAGGAGGTTTAAAACGTGAGGTTTAAAACGTGAGGTTTAAAACAGGAGGTTTAAAACAGGAGGTTTAAAACAGGAGGTTTAAAACAGGAGGTTTAAAACGGTTTAAAACGCGAGGTTTAAAACGGTTTAAAACGCGAGGTTTAAAACGGTTTAAAACGCGAGGTTTAAAACGCGAGGTTTAAAACAGTTTAAAACGCGAGGTTTAAAACAGTTTAAAACGCGAGGTTTAAAACGTGAGGTTTAAAACGGTTTAAAACGTGAGGTTTAAAACGTGAGGTTTAAAACAGTTTAAAACGCGAGGTTTAAAACGGTTTAAAACGTGAGGTTTAAAACGGTTTAAAACGTGAGGTTTAAAACGGTTTAAAACGTGAGGTTTAAAACGGTTTAAAACAGGAGGTTTAAAACGGTTTAAAACAGGAGGTTTAAAACAGGAGGTTTAAAACGGTTTAAAACAGGAGGTTTAAAACGGTTTAAAACAGGAGGTTTAAAACGGTTTAAAACAGGAGGTTTAAAACAGGAGGTTTAAAACAGGAGGTTTAAAACGGCTTAAAACGCGAGGTTTAAAACGGTTTAAAACGCGAGGTTTAAAACGCGAGGTTTAAAACGGTTTAAAACGCGAGGTTTAAAACGGTTTAAAACAGTTTAAAACGCGAGGTTTAAAACGTGAGGTTTAAAACGGTTTAAAACGGTTTAAAACATTAGGTTTAAAACGGTTTAAAACGTGAGGTTTAAAACGGTTTAAAACGTGAGGTTTAAAACGGTTTAAAACGTTAGGTTTAAAACGGTTTAAAACATTAGGTTTAAAACGGTTTAAAACGCGAGGTTTAAAACGGTTTAAAACAGTTTTAAACGCGAGGTTTAAAACGTGAGGTTTAAAACATTAGGTTTAAAACGGTTTAAAACGTTAGGTTTAAAACGGTTTAAACGGTTTAAAACATAAAACGTGAGGTTTAAAACGGTTTAAAACGTGAGGTTTAAAACGGTTTAAAACGCGAGGAACGTTTACTGTTAATGAGTTTCCGGTTCAAGTGACCTCTTGAAAGCCGCTTGTTTGATCTGTCAGCTGCTGTTCCAGATGTTGGTTCATCATCATCATCTGCATCCAGCAGCGTGAAGCTGTCGTTCCTTTCAGGGTGTCTCTCCTCCATCAACCATGACAGACAACAAGCGCCTCGCCTTCTCCATCATCCGCTTCCTCCACGACCAGCTGCACTCGGGGAACCTGAGCTCGGGCGCCCAGGAGAGTCTGGAAGGTATGAACACACGTTTGTTCTGTACTAGTTGATCATCTCTTCTAATATTTCTACTTCCTGTAGAAAACATCTTTGTTTTCTTCATGGAAACTAAATCTGCCACGATCAGTTTGCACAAATGAAAAACATAAAATAAAATATTGATGTTTTCATTTGTGTTGAATCAGCTGGAAGTAAAGAATCATCGTTGTTCGTTACCTCAGAATAAACCTTGGCTGCAGGCTGCGACCTCACCACTAGATGGCGCTGAATGCTGCTGCTTTAAATAAAAGTCACATCCGACCCAAACGAAGAGTTTGCGTGTTTGACGTCGTCGCGTGACGTTGACGTGTTCTCGCTGCTCCTCAGTTGCCGTTCAGTGTTTGGAGACGGCGTTCGATGTTTCCACCGACGACCAAAGTCTCTCCGTCCCCATGACGTTACCGGAGATCTTCGCCTCCGCCACCGCGAAGGTACACTCACGCTGTCATTTCATCCTCAGACGTTTTAAAAAAATTTAAAAACATTTTTTTCCTTTTGTCTGAAACTCATAAGATGTTAAAAAAAAATTACCAAAATACAGAAAATGTCAAACCTGCAGAAACATCAGATTAATCCGTTTTAACGTTGTGTAGTTAGTGTGTACTTAGTGTGTAGTTAGTGTGTACTTAGCATGTAGTTATTGTGTAGTTAGCGTGTCGTTAGCGTGTCATTAGCGTGTAGTTAGTGTCATTAGCTTGTAGTTAGTGTCATTAGCGTGTAGTTAGCGTGTACTTAGCATGTCGTTAGCGTGTCGTTAGTGTGTCATTAGCGTGTCGTTAGTGTGTCGTTAGCGTGTAGTTAGCGTGTCGGTGTCACACCTGACTGTTTTTTTTTTCGTGTCTGTTTTACGACAGTTTCCAGCTCAGTCGCAAGTCAACAACAACTCGACTCCGGACTCTCCGAGCGAGGACGAAAGATCCGAGGCAGAGAGGCTGAAAAGTGACGGTGAGACGACGGAGCGGTTTTGTTTGTTTCATTTTAAGACGTGTTATCGTCAGTTTGAGGATTTAAAAGAGGAGTTTTTAGGAAGCTCAGCTCTAAAATAAAGAATCAAACAACCCTGAAGAGATTATTAACTCACAAACTAAATATAATTCAACCGTGTAAAAAGGTCCTAATCCTGAACTTCAGCTGTTATCAGGAGAGAACAATGTTGACCAGTAGGGGGCAGCGCAGCAGGTGAACGAGGTGCTCTGTCTCCACAGGTAACGACCAGATGAAGGTGGAGAACTTTGCTGCTGCTGTTGAGTTTTACTCGAAGGCCATCGCCATCAACCCTCAGAACGCCGTCTACTACTGCAACAGGTCGGTTCTTCCTCATCTCCGTCAGAACGCTCGGGCTCAAAAACACACGACCTGAGATGCTTCACTGTAACTCCCAGTGTCTTCAAATAAAATCGTGTCATGAATTAGTTCCCAGTTCAGCTCGTGATCGATGAGGACTCCTGCCTGAAGCTCATCATCTCTATAAAACGTTGTTTCCTGAATGAACCTTTGTTGATAAACTTGAAGACGCTGAATTTCACAGAGGAAACGGAAAAGTATGAAAACCACAAAATGAATGAAATAAAGTTAATGGTTAGACCTGTTCTCCCTGCAGGGCTGCAGCCTACAGTAAACTGGGGAACTACGCAGGAGCCGTGCAGGACTGCGAACAGGCCATCAGCATCGACCCCAACTACAGCAAAGCCTACGGACGGATGGGGTGAGACTCCGCCTCCTCCCTCTGTCGGTGCTACGATGGCAGACGGGAGCTTCGTAGCTCCTGCTGACGCTTTTCTGATCGTCCATCAATCAGTTTTTCCTCCTCGTCTTTCAGCTTGGCTCTGGCCAGCCTCAACAAACACACAGAAGCAGCCGGTTACTACAAGAAAGCTCTGGAGCTGGACCCCGACAACGACACCTACAAAACCAACCTGAAGATCGCAGAGGAGAAGATGGAGACGTCTAGTCCGGTAAGAAACAGACGAGATGAGCTTCCTGAGCGGCGGCGTGGTGACGGAGGCTCCGTGGTGACGTGAATGTGTTTCTCTCAGACTGCAGGGATGGGCGGAGTGGACCTGGCTGGTTTACTCAGTAACCCCGGCTTCATGAACATGGTGAGTGTTTGTTCTCCAACTACAGATTTTAATATTTGGGATGTTTAATCCAACGGACACAAACGGAAACATTCATTTGGGCCTCTGCCTCAGAGCAGACAGTAATTTTTATGATGTAGTTCTCAGTGTGACCTGATGGGGGCGGTGTTGTAGTTCTCAGTGTGACCTGATGGGGGCGGTGTTGTAGTTCTCAGTGTGACCTGATGGGGGCGGTGTTGTAGTTCTCAGTGTGACCTGATGGGGGCGGTGTTGTAGTTCTCAGTGTGACCTGATGGGGGTGGTGTTGTAGTTCTCAGTGTGACCTGATGGGGGCGGTGTTGTAGTTCTCAGTGTGACCTGATGGGGGTGGTGTTGTAGTTCCCAGTGTGACCTGATGGGGGTGGTGTTGTAGTTCCCAGTGTGACCTGATGGGGGTGGTGTTGTAGTTCTCAGTGTGACCTGATGGGGGTGGTGTTGTAGTTCCCAGTGTGACCTGATGGGGGTGGTGTTGTAGTTCTCAGTGTGACCTGATGGGGGTGGTGTTGTAGTTCCCAGTGTGACCTGATGGGGGTGGTGTTGCTGTGTTAATGTGTCCGTTTCTCTCTGCAGGCGTCGTCTCTGATGAACAACCCTCAGGTCCAGCAGCTGTAAGCCCCGCCCACTTCATCAGTCGTGGTTTCTTCTCTGGTTTTGTCGGTGTTAACTTCCTGTCTCCTCTCTGTCCTGCAGGATGTCGGGGATGATGTCTGGAGCGTACGGCGGGATGGGAGGAGGAGGAGGAGGTGGTGGATTAGGAGGAGGTTTAGGAGGACTAGGAGGTGGAGTAGGAGGTGGAGTAGGAGGTGGAGTAGGAAGTGGAGTAGGAAGTGGAGTAGGAGGTGGAGTAGGAAGTGGAGGCGGTGGAGGTCCCGGTCCCGGTCCCGTCCCCGGAGCTCCAGGAGGCGGAGATTTATCAGGACTGATCCAGGCGTACGTACCTGAGTGCAGGTGTAAAGCTGCGGTTTGATGACGTCATCAATGTAAACGGGTGTTTTTGTTGTTGTTTGTGTCACAGAGGTCAACAGTTCGCACAGCAGATGCAGCAACAGAACCCCGAACTCATCGAACAGCTGAGGAGTCAAATGCGCAACCGACCGCCGAGCACCGGTAACGAGGAGCAGCCGTGACGCTCGCACGGTAAGTACACTAAAATAATACCCATAATCTCTTTTAGATGCTTTACTGCCACCTTCTGACAGGAGTAACACATGACAACCAGGCGCCAGTAAAAAAGGGAAATAAGGAAGAAGCACAGACTGTTTATAAATGAGTTCGTAGCTTCAAGTCTGAAAAATGCAGGTTACAGCTTGTCCAAATATGGTCACTTTATAAGAAATGTGTTCAGACAAATTCAACCTTCTTTTAAGTAAACATTAAAATTCAATATAAAATAAAATGCTAACGTGTAGTTAAATCATAATTCCCTCGCAATTAAACCTAAAGCTTCCTGCAGATTTTCCCATGAAAAGCCTTTGAGCTACTGAGAGGAACAGTTTATGGAATAAAACTGTGAACATGTCCTCCTTTATTCTGACTGGTATTATTCTATTTCCTCTGAATGTTTCCTGACTCTACTTCCTGTCTGTTTCAGATTGGACATGTTTGTGAGGGGGAGGAGCCGAAAGCACCGTCTGAACTTTTTTTTTTTTTTTTCCGTTCCGATCTGCATCATCGTAACTCGAAGGACTAAAAGGAAGTTTTGTTTTTCCATCACTGAATAATTCCTGCATGAGAGCGACAGCGAGGTCACCCAAAAAAAATAACTCCACCCACTTCCTGCGGCTCTGTGTGTCTTCAGGAGGACGATCGGATCAACAACTGGTCGACGACGCTCTGACAGGAAGATCGATCGCAGACGTTCAACAGCTGTAGAAGCTGGAAATGTCTTTTTCTTCCTCTAAAAACAACACAGTGTAACATTTTGTTGGTCCTGTGTGTGTGTGTGTGTGTGTGTGTGTGTGTGTGTGTGTGTGTGTGTGTGTGTGTGTGTGTGTGTGTGTGCGTCAGGGTTAATTTAGTGTAAATGAGTGAGGAACTCCTCGGTCACATGGAGCAGGGAGGAGGCAGCAGGGAGGCAGTTTGAACACAGTTTAAATAAAAAAGAGCATCTCAACATTTTACTTCCTGTCTGACGTCTCATTCAGTTCCTCACACCCAATCACCAGGCTTCACAACCAATCACAGGCTTCACAACCAATCATAGGCTTCATAACCAATCACCAGGCTTCACAACCAATCACGAGGCTTCACAACCAATCACAGGCTTCACAACCAATCACGAGGCTTCACAACCAATCACGAGGCTTCACATTAATGAACAGAAGTCGTACGACTCGTCTCTTTGCTGCTGCAGGCGGTCTAAAGAAAATAAATCACGTACAATAAGAAAACCCGGCTTCTAAAATGACGTAGAAATCTGTTTTTTATTCACGCTGTTCTGCTTCTAACTGCTAAAAAAACACAAAACGATCAAACAAATACACACAACAACAACAACAACAACAACAAACGGGACAGTGACGCAAAACAAAGAAGCACAACGGAAAACCACAAAGACGCCGAACGAAGGCAACGAAGACGAGTGATGCAAATCAAAGATGATGCAAAACAACGCCGACAAAAACCACAAAACGCAACCGACAGACGACGAACGCAAAACACAAAGACGTGGGCAGGTTAGAAGGAAGAGAAGAAGATGAAACGAACAAAAACCATAAATATACCTTCATCTTTATCAACATTTAAAAAGAAAAACACTTCAAATTCTGGGCAACACATTTTGCACGTTTTTTTTTTAAAGAAAATCTTTAAACATAGAAAAATAAACACATTTATTGTACTTTTTATATTGAATTTGAGAAAAACATTTCTTTCATGTTTTTTTAATTGACACTTTATCAAATGTATGAATAAATAACGCTGTGGTTACACTTAACATGTCTAAACTTTCTTTTAAGGCTTATAAACATTTGATTTTGACCTACATTTGTAAATCACTTATCGAAACGGTCCCGGTCTCTGGTGACGTCATCAGGACACCCACCACCACGGGGTAATGACGTAGACGCGGAAGTGTTTGTAATGCACCTGCTGCGGAAGAAGGCGGATGTCGGACAGGTAAACACGCGCTCCCACGGCTCGTTCGTGCTTCAACATGTCGCTGCTGAGATGAAGTCTTCGTTCCTGCTCAGCGAGCACAACATCCGGGTTCCTCTGACCGCAGCGACTTAGCTTCGTTAGCTGCTCGGGAGCTAACCAGCGTTAGCCGCTGTTAGCCTGTCGGACCGGAAATGTTTGTTTTATTGACGCGGTGACGTTTTGTTTTACAAACTGGAAGCGATCAAGTTATACACGTAAATATATGTTGTTACAGATAGTGACGTCATATATTGTAAATAGATATAAATTGTCGATAGTTACAAAGCGAGATTAATGCTTTATTTTGAAATTCCCTACAGGAAGCGGTGTGTATTTAACGTTTGTTTCCGGCAGCGCCGACATGAACATCACGAAGATAACTGAGAATGAACTCAGCTCCGGTTCGTGAGCGTTCATCCGGTTCGTTCATCCGGTTCGTTCATCCGGTTCGTTCATCCGGTTCGTTCATCCGGTTCGTGAGCGTTCATCCGGTTCGTTCATCCGGTTCGTTCATCCGGTTCGTTCATCCGGTTCGTGAGCGTTCATCCGGTTCGTTCATCCGGTTCGTTCATCCGGTTCGTTCATCCGGTTCGTTCATCCGGTTCGTGAACGTTCATCCGGTTCGTTCATCCGGTTCGTGGACTTTTACGGTGTTTCCGTCTGACGGACGAATTTAAAGAACAAACGAGTGAATCTCAGTCAACACTGAAAAAACACTTCCGGCTTTTACAAATGTTATTTTGACCGCAGCAGCCGGTCGGTTCTGATCCGGTTCCGTAAGAGAACCCGGTATGTAGCTGAAGTGAAGGGACATATGAGGAGGCATTGTTATGAAAGCAGGTCTGACTTCTCGGTTCTGGTTCGTTTTGGGTCCAACAGGTGAAGATGCCTTTTCTGGGTCAGGATTGATCAGAATTTCCCAGCATGCCTTGTTCTCCCTCACGTCGATCACATGAATCGCTGTGAGCAGATCGTCCTCTGAAGAACCGCCGTGATGTCCTCCCGTTAGGATGTCCTCCCGTTAGGATGGACATCCTGGTGGCCAAGACGCTCGGCCTGCTGGGCCTGTTCGGACTCATGCTGGCCGGCGTCCTGGTCCCGGTGCGCCTCCTGCTGGCCGACCACGATAAGATGCAGCGCTGCAGGAGGTCGGTGTCACTCTGCAACTCCTTTGGAGGAGGAGTGTTTCTGGCCACATGTTTTAATGCACTGCTGCCAGCTGTTAGAGACAAGGTACACACACACACACACACACACACACACACAGAAACACACACACACACACACACACACACACACACACACACACACACACACACACACACACAGAAACACACACACACACACACACACACACACACACACAGAAACACACACACACAGAAACACACAGAAACACACACACACAGAAACACACAGAAACACACACACACAGAAACACACACACACAGAAACACACACACACACACACACACACAGAAACACACACACACACACACACAGAAACACACAGAAACACACAGAAACACACACACACAGAAACACACACACACAGAAACACACACACACAGAAACACACACACACACACACACACACACAGACACACACACACACAGAAACACACACACACACAGAAACACACACACACACACACACACACAGAGAAACACAGACACACACACACAGACACAAAAGTCCTTCTACACTTGTGGGGACCGTCAGTGATGCATCACATGTTCCTGAAGTCAGCTGATCTTCAGACATTTTCACCAACCAGGTTCATTTCGTCGCTACTAAACTTTCACTATTATTAATTTTTTATTTAATTATTAATTAATAACAATTTATTGTTATATTAATATAAAAATCATATATATAATCTGTCTTTACCTTCTTTTATGGTTTCATGATTGACGATCAAGTCAGATCCTTTGAAAAAGTGTTTTCCCAGAACTCGAAGCCGGCGGTGGTTCTGTTGGACCCGGCCCGATCGGATCTCCACCAGCTGTTCACTGTCAGCTGCTTCATGAGCGTTTGATGGAAACGTGCGTTCCCGTTGATTAACGGCGACCCGGTTGTGGTTGGTTCCTCCTCAGGTGGCCGACGTGTTGCGGCAGCTGCAGATCAGCAGCGACTACCCTCTGGCGGAGACGATGATGATGTTGGGCTTCTTCCTCACCGTGTTCGCGGAGCAGGCCGTCCTCACCTTCCGCAAGGAGCCGCCGTCCTTCATCGACCTGGAGACCTTCAACGGCGGCGGCTCCGAAGCCGGCAGCGACTCCGAGTACGACACGCCCTTCATCTCGCCGTCGCGCGGCGGCGGGCGCGCCCACGGGCACCAGCACGGACGCGTCGGCCCGGCCGAGCTGGCGGGGGCGGGGCCTCTGCGGCTGGCCGGCCTGGTCCTCGCCCTGTCGGCGCACTCGGTGTTCGAGGGCGTGGCGCTCGGCCTGCAGGAGGACCGCGCCAAGCTGGGCGGCCTCTTCCTGGGCGTCGCCGTGCACGAGACGCTGGCCGCCGTCGCCCTCGGCGTCAGCGTGGCCAAGGCGTCGCTCGGCATGAAGGACGCCGCCAAGCTGGGCGTGACGGTCAGCCTGATGATCCCGCTGGGCTCGGCGGTCGGGATGGGCGTGGAGGCGGCGCGGACGCTGGCGGGCGACGTGGCGTCGGTGGTTCTGCAGGGACTCGCCGCCGGAACCTTCCTGTTCGTCACCTTCTTCGAGATCCTGTCGCGAGAACTTGAGGACAAACGGGACCGACTGCTCAAAGTGATCTTCCTCATCCTCGGGTACGCCGCGCTCGCCGTGCTCGTCTTCATCAAGTGGTGACGGACAGGAAGTGACCGACGTGCGGAGACGCCAAAGTAAAAGGCTTCGTCTATAGTGAAGGTTCGCGAACATCTGGAGCATCTGAAGGAAACGGCTCCTCAAACGGCGGAAAATAATTCTTAAATCTGACGTCGTTATCAACGTTCTTCACTTCCTGCTGATGTCAGCCAGCTGTGAGGCTCCTGAACATCTGGAATCACTGACTGAAAAACCTTCTTACAGCTGCTTCGTAGTTCGTTTGAAGCCATTTATGAAATATTTACATGCTGCTTAGAAAAAGTGCTTCTGGAGTTTCTCGACATATTTTATAAAGTTTCAGTGAACAGATTCGTCGGACCTTCAGGAGGAACTCGTTTCAGGAGGAACTCGCTTCAGGGGGAACTCGTTTCAGGAGGAACTCGCTTCAGGAGGAACTCGCTTCAGGGGGAACTCGTTTCAGGGGGAACTCGTTTCAGGAGGGGAACTCGCTTCAGGGGGAACTCGCTTCAGGGGGAACTCGCTTCAGGGGGAACTCGTTTCAGGGGGAACTCGTTTCAGGAGGAACTCGTTTCAGGGGGAACTTGTTTCAGGGGGAAGATGATGGATGTTTGTTTTCAGCTCTTTTAAGGAGACATTCAATATTAAAATTATAATTTTTTCTTTTTCCAAGATAAAAACTCCGGCCGACTGCGACATCATCAACGATGCGTTAAAGTAAACCGTTAAAATATACGTTTGTTCGGCGTCACAAACAGCTGTGAACCCAAAGTTTTCTATCTTTCTGTGTTGTTGCTGTAAAACTGCCCTCCGACTCAAACCAACTGTTTCTCTTCCTGCTGCTTCGAACTGTGATCGAATTAAAACCAGATTATTCTCAGACTGGAGGTGTTTGAATCTTCACTGTTGTCGTAGTACAGCCTCACGACCACCAGAGGGCAGCGCCAAAAAACATCTCCCACGGACTACTTGCTGTCCGATGCTTTGATGACCTGCGTCACATGACACGGAGCTAAAATGTTAAAAACACGAGCCCATGGATATCTTTGTTCATCAGATATCTTTGTTCATCAGATATCTTTGTTCTTCAGATATCTTTGTTCATCAGATATCTTAGTTCATCAGATATCTTTGATCATCAGATATCTTTGTTCATCAGATATCTTTGTTCATCAGATATCTTTGTTCATCAGATATCTTTGTTCATCAGATATCTTTGTTCATCAGATATCTTTGTTCATCAGATATCTTTGTTCATCAGATATCTTTGTTCATCAGATATCTTTGTTCTTCAGATATCTTTGTTCATCAGATATCTTTGTTCATCAGATATCTTTGATCATCAGATATCTTTGATCATCAGATATCTTTGTTCATCAGATATCTTTGTTCTTCAGATATCTTTGATCATCAGATATCTTTGATCATCAGATATCTTTGTTCATCAGATATCTTAGTTCATCAGATATCTTTGTTCATCAGATATCTTTGTTCATCAGATATCTTTGTTCATCAGATATCTTTGTTCATCAGATATCTTTGTTCATCAGATATCTTTGTTCCAACCAGACTGAACTAGCTGATCAGTTTAGTGTTTCTATGTTCTGTATTTATTCAGTTGGAGACTAGAAATCCTCTCTGTTGCTAGGGTGGTTGCTAAGGGTCCGACTACTTCCTGGAGTAGGAAACATTACCCATGTTTCATAAAAGTCTAATGATTGTTTTCCAGTTCTTAGTCGTACCCCGTGTGTTGCCATGGAAACGGAGATCACACCCACAAAAAGTTTAATGTTTTGAGAGTGAATTTTCCCCACAATACGAACACATTTAGATAGTTTTATTTAGTTGGACCTGCAGCACACGAACTGTGACATCATCATCAGTGGGTTAGGGTCATCAGTATTTTGTCCTTTTCTTTCGTAGACCCGCCGTAACCGTGGCGACGCTCCTTCAGCAGCATCTTCACCTCCCGGCAATTCCGATGAAGTCGCCTCGGTCAGTTTTCCAACTCAGCAGCTGGAAGTCGATCAGCTTTGCCGAACGCAGAAATGATGTCAGAGCGCCGGAGTCTGAAGGGGCCGGATACGCTGACCCCTGACCCCTCCCTGACCCCTCCTCCGACCCCTGACCCCTCCCCTAACCCCTCCGCCGACCCCTGACCCCTCCCCTAACCCCTGCCCCGACCCCATAGGCCAGCAGGAGTGTTGTTGCCACGACAATAGGACCGGCTGCAGCAGCAGGACCAGATGCCACAAACAAAAGGCGTGAGGGTTTTTCTTCCACCTCCTTCTAAGCCTCTTAGTTCCTGTAAGTCCGCCTGGCTGCTGCGCTGCTCCGATCGGTGATCGTTTAATCCTTCGGTGAAAAAGGTTTGGCCGCGTCTTTGTCAGGCTGCCAGCCGCACGCACAAACCCACCAATTTGGACGGCATGGATGAGGTGCTGTTACCGAGCGGCGGGGAGGAGGCGCCATCAGAGAACAGTTCACAAGCCGCAGGAGACGAAGGGAGGACGATGGGGGACGGAGTGAAGACTTTCCTGCGGGGGAAGAAGGACCTGCGACAGACCATCAGGGATTTCTGTCGGAGGAACGCGCTGCTGACGCTGTCGATCGTCGCCGTGGTCACCGGCTGCACGCTGGGCTTCATGCTGAGAGGAACTCACCTGTCCACGCAGGTACGACTTCATCTTAAACAGCATTTAAAACAGCAGCTTCCTTATTCAAACTTCCCTTTAGATTCTCACATCAGGATTCACCTGCTTTAAAACGTCTTCAGAGGTCCCGTCAGGGTTTCACCGACCATGTCACACTTTCTTTAATCGGTATTCTCACGTAATATTTAAACTCCGTCAGATTCTCTTCCACCTTCCTGTTGAAGACTTTTTCTTTAAAACGTCTTCTTCGCACCTTCTTTAACTTTCAGCTGCTGCGTTCATACGTTCCAGTAAATGTGATGTCAGTAGACAGCTGTCCGTCTCAGCTCCTTCAACATCTCTGGTTTTATACGTTTTGTTTCGCACATTCTTTGAAGTTCAAAACGTAACATTTTGCAATCAACTAAATTCTTCTTCCAAATTTTACCAACTAGTTCGAACATGTAACATTTTTGAACTCTCCTCACTTTGGACTTATTTTTGTCGTCAAACTCAATCTGTCAGTTTGTTTACAACCGATTCCGCCTCGCGAGCTCGTGGTTCGTAGGTCCTGTTACGGGATGGGTGATGGTGAGAATACCGTTGCTAGGCAACAGCAAGGTGGAGGGCGTCTAGAAGCCACAGAGACAGTATTTCTCTGATAGTTATTAAATTACAAAGAAATGTAGCTAACGTTCCGATATGTAAAATTACCATTCAACAAAAAATGAACTTCCACTTATCTCCAGTTATTTCTGTAAAAGCAAGTTACGTGAAAAAAAAACGTGAACTCGAAGCTCTCCGAAGGTTCTGGGTCAGAGAGAGGAAACGCCACCAGAGGGCAGCGTTCACACGGACGGCAGTTAAATGCAGTGGAATTTGCAGTATTACAATAAAGACAAAAACAAATTGCAGCCTAAAAAGTATTTTTTCCATTTTTTAAAGAGATGTCAGTAAAACTGCAAACAAAGTTGTTTTAATTCTTTGTTATGAATTTTAGAAAAGATAGTTATATTTCTTTTCATTACATTTTTATTTATATCTTCATTATGTTATCTCTGATGTGGGCTGCCAACGTTAGCATGAAATACAGTTAATAATGAATGAAACACTCGTAAACGCCATCAGACGTTAGCATGTCGTAAAATAAGATAATAAAGAAACTTCAGTCAGACAAATATGAAAAGATAGTTCACTTCTTTTTGGTCGCTACAATTTTTGAAGGAACCAAATCAAATGTATTTCTATGCTAATTTCTTCTAAATAATGAAGTTTAATTTCAGTCGGTTTGCTACCAGATTAAACATCAGTTCTTTGTTTCTCCATTTGAAATGATTTATCATTAATCACAGAAGTAGATCAATAAACTGGATCATTACAACATTGTTTCCTCCTCTGAGGACTCATTTCTCTGAGAAGTTCCTGTGTTGAAGTTTCTCTTCAAAACGTTTCCAGGAAACGTGAAGGAGACTGAAGCGTTAATTATCTGGAGGCGGCGCTATTCTGGTAGAAAACGTGGTCGGGGAGCTTTAACAGCGTCATTAATCCGTCCGTGTGACGAGACGCACGCAGGACGTCTTCCTCACGACAAATGACTGAATCAGAAACGTCTTTATAATCCAGAACAGTTCAAAGATGTATTGAAGTAAAGTTATATTTTGTCAAACTGTCTTAACAAGACATCGACTGCTCAACATTTCTGGATCACTTAACATTCAGCTCTGAAACACGTAAACAGGAAGTTCATCTTCAGAGGATTTTTACTTCATTACAAAAATCCAAAACAAGAGCTGAAAGTCACATCACATCATTTGACTCTTTGTTTTGTTCTTTAATCTCTGTCACGCCTGAACTTTTACTCAAATGTATTTATTTAGAAATAAAATCAGTCTAAATAAGAAGTCGCTGATTCATGCTGCACGTTTTCCTTAGTTTGTTTTAATGGATTTAATTCTGTGTTGACACCAACAGGAATTCATCTCTTACTCTGTAAATAAAGATTGTGATGTAATCTGTGCAGCGTTTGAGCTGTTTAAACAGCGCCGGTTGTTTCCAGGAGGAACTGATCTCTTCTCAGTTCACAGCCGACTCTCAGCTCAGACGTTTAATATCCACTGAAGTAAATTACGTCATTCTGACGCTCGCCGGCTGATGACGGGTCAAATTCTCTGGTTGCAGCTTCTCGGATGTAAATATTTTCTATTTAACATGTTTTTAAAGGTTTTAAAAGCTGATTAGACAAAAACAAACAAACAACAAGCTGAATGTTAATCTGTTGTTTTTTCTGCACAATCAACTCACAATTACAGAAAATAACCGTTAGATGTATTTAAGAATATTCAAAACACAATTTGCTAAAAATGCAGTGTAGCAAGCTTGGTGCTACCGGGATCTGTCCTGGACACAGACGACACGCTCAGCCGTACGTTCAGGTGTAAAATGCTTTTTATTTGCCCGGCCCATACACCAATGTTCTCGTGCAACCGCTTCCTCCTCCTCCTCCTCCTCCTCCTCCTTCTCCCTGCTCCCCTTTATTAGGGGAGAGCTCATCAGTCCACCTCCAGCTCAGCTGTGCTCATTACACCGGCCCGGCACCGTTCCCTGAACCACTCCTCCCACTCTCCACCCCCTGCAGCTGAGCTAACCACACCCCGCCACCACATGTAACTTTAAGACAAACAAGCTCTGTATGAATTAAAATAATAATTCAAGTTGTTAAAACAGGATTCAGACCAGAAACAGGTTAAATGTCGTACATACAAACCTCCTGTGATCTCTGCTCAACTTTCATTTTGAAAAAAAGGCAATTAAACTGGTTTGTTTTAAGAAACGTTATTTGACGGATTTATTTGGAGACATCGTTTTCTTAAAATATAAATAATCGTAAATAATATTTTATATTGTTTCACTTATATTTACTTTTATATTTTGGGGCCTTTGTGCTGAACTTCATAGAAAACACGTCACATTTTAAGGTTCTACTCATTTCATCTCGATCTCTATCTTCTATAGGGATTGACTGTGTTGCCATGGTGACCAGCCGTCTTCAGCCTGCCGTCATTCTCTGTCAGGAGCTGATGGATTAAAAGAATTACTTCCTTAATTTTGTTTACTGTGCAGCCTCAACTCGCCTCAGTCTGAATGTTTGTTTGTTTGTTTGTTTGTTTTACTTCTAATAAGATCATTTTATTCGTCTTTTTTCATCTCCGCAGGCCAAAATCTACTTCTCTTTTCCGGGAGAGCTGTTGATGAGGATGCTGAAGATGCTCATCCTCCCTCTCATCACGTCCAGGTAGGTCCGCTGATTCATAAACGTGTAGTTCAGGGTACCTGAAGCATCTTAAAGGACGGTTTCTCGGTTGGTTTGGAGCTCTGTGAGGAGAACCGATGACATCACGGACTGATTCAAGCTGCTTCATCACACGCTTCATGACGATGTCGAGGAGTTCATGTTCTCCGTCTCGTGAGGTGTTTACATGCACGCGGACGGTTGAGAAGCCCGACACCAAAATAAACAACTTGTTCTCATCACTCAGCTGATTTGTTCACGCTTTTACGAGTCGATCAGTAAATTCAGAGTGTCCCTGAACGCAGCACAGTGACGCACACAGAGGAAGCAGGAAGCAACAACCTTCAACTCTTCATCAACACGTTAACGTGACCGCTGGTACGTGAACATGCGTGATGTCACCGTGGAAACCTGAAACCGGAGCAGAGAAACAGCAGATTTTGGGGAACAGAATTTTCAACACCCCCGCTGACAGAGTGTTCCTGAGCCCATGCAGTGATTTCCACGACTGTTTTTGTGTGTAAAACTCTGTAAAAGGTCATCAGAGACCCTTGAAATGTTCAGAAAGTCTCCGGCGATGAAGCGATGAGGCGGGCGAGGTGTTCTGATGACATCACGTTTCAAGAGGGGTGGAGCTTCGCTGTCCAAGACCAAAGAAGGCGTGTGAGGTCAGGAGACACCAGGTGGGTTTTCTTTGTGTCACCGTGAATTCGTCCCCCAGAGTCAGACTGTCAACACCGAGTTCCACCGGGACCTTCTGAGGGAAACATTCACTGTTAAACCACCTGCTTCAAAAACAGACATGATTCTGTGGTGGAAATCACTGCGTGGGCTCAGGAACACGTGTTGATTTCTCTGTTGACATCACAGATGAAATCACTGTGCTGCGTTCAGGAAAACTCTGAACGTATTGATTGACACATATTTTCATCAACATCTTGGTTGACAGTTACAGATTGATGGAAGTACGGAGCAGTGAGACCGCGTTGCTCCACAATCACAGCGTGACTTCACGTTCTCCGTCTGCAGTGTAATTAGCACAACTTAAAACTTCCCCCAAACGTAAATAACAAATAACGTGAGAGAAATTATTTTTATGTATTAGAACGAAAATAATTTAAAATCCCAAAGTCTGAAAAAAACAATTCAACACAAACAAAATTCCGCGATGGCTTTTCTCTTTCAGTTCAGCTCTGTGGACGCGGACTCTTGTTTTTTGAGTGAGGCTAACAGTTTCCCTTCACTTCCAGTCTTTGTGCTAAGCTAGGCTAACAGTCATCCTCCCTCCGTGCAGTTTAATGTCGAGTCTGTCGTCGATGGAGTCGAAGGCGTGTTGTCGGATGGGCGTCCTCACCGTCACCTACTACCTGTGGACCACCTTCATCGCCGTGGTGGTCGGCATTGTGCTCGTCATCATCATCAAACCCGGCGTGGGGACGGACATGGAGAGCCACCGGCTCGGCGGGGGGCCCGTCATGACCTCGGCCGACGCCTTGCTCGACCTCATCAGGTGAGAGGGGTCAAAGGTCAAATGGATGCGGGGGTGGGGAGGGGCTCTCTGGGTCCAGGATGATCTGTATGGAGGCCATAAACTATATAAAAGTGGACGTAGCTTCAGGCTCTGAAACATGAGGCCTGAAGCCTTAATACCAGCGAGTGCCACTAGAGGTCGGCTCTGATGCAGAAATGCCTTAAACTGCTGTTATGTGGTACCAGCCCAGTGTGACGTCACCGTGACGTCTGTGAACTGTTTAGTAAAGAGTAACGATCCCGTGACTCTGCGCTCCACAGGAACATGGTTCCCTCCAACCTGATCGAGGCGACGTTCCAGCAGGTGAGACGACGCCACGTTAGAGTTCCTCGCTTTTTCGTAACGCTCCTCGTTTCGCTTCGTGTAACGAACCCTGACTGTGTTTCTGCAGTACAAAACCGACCTGATCCCCATCCTCAAAATCCCGACCAGAACCGTCCAGCCCAACTTCGTCTACGTCATCCCCGACGACAGCGAACCCAAAGGGCGGACGGTGTACCTGGAGCTGACTCCGCCCCCCGAGATCACGTACAAGACGAGTCCCGGCAGCAGCCAGCAGATGAACGTCCTCGGCATCGTCATCTTCTCGGCCACCATGGGTGAGGGGGGGATGGTGTGTGTGTGAGGGTGGGAGGGGGGAGGGGAGGGTCAACGCGTGGTTGGTGGAACCAGAACCGTCCATCATTCACATCTCTGATGTAAATAAAAACAGAATGCAAATCACATGAACTCATATTTTATTGCAGATAGACGCAAAACAACATGTTGAAAAGGAGAAATATTCTTGTTTGATAAAAATATTTACTTATTTTGAATTTGATGGCAGCAACACATCTCTGAAAAGTTGGGACAGGATCATGTTCACCGCCATGTTTTAACAACACTCTGTAAACGCTCGGGAGGAGACCAGTTTCTGGAGTTTAGAAAGTGAAAGGTGTGTGTGTGTGTGTGTGTGTGTGTGTGTGTGTGTGTGTGTGTGTGTGTGTGTGTGTGTGTGTGTGTGTGTGTCTGTCTCTCTCTATGTATGTGTGTGTGTTGTGTGTGTGTGTTGTGTGTGTGTGTGTGTGTGTGTGTGTGTGTGTGTGTGTGTGTGTGTGTGTGTGTGTGTGTGTGTGTGTGTGTGTGTCTGTGTGTGTGTGTGTGTGGGGGGGTCTATGTGTGTGTGTGTGTGTGTGGGGGGGGTCTATGTGTGTGTGTGTGTGTGTGTGTGTGTGTGGGTCTGTGTGTGTGTGTGTGTGTGTGTGTGTGTGGGTGTGGGTCTCTGTGTGTGTGTGTGTGTGTGTGTGTGTGTGTGTGTGTGTGTCTGTGTGTGTGTGTGTGTGTGTGTGTGTGTGTTACAGGTCTGCTGCTAGGCAGGATGGGAGAACGAGGAGCTCCGCTGGTCAACGTGTGTCAGTGCATCGACTGACTGGATATAAAACACAGACTGGATATAAAACACAGACTGGATATAAAACACAGACTGGATATAAAACTACAGACTGGATATAAAACTACAGACTGGATATAAAACTACAGACTGGATATAAAACTACAGACTGGATATAAAACTACAGACTGGATATAAAACTACAGACTGGATATAAAACTACAGACTGGATATAAAACTACAGACTGGATATAAAACACAGACTGGATATAAAACTACAGACTGGATATAAAACTACAGACTGGATATAAAACTACAGACTGGATATAAAACACAGACTGGATATAAAACTACAGACTGGATATAAAACTACAGACTGGATATAAAACTACAGACTGGATATAAAACTACAGACTGGATATAAAACACAGACTGGATATAAAACTACAGACTGGATATAAAACACAGACTGGATATAAAACACAGACTGGATATAAAACTACAGACTGGATATAAAACTACAGACTGGATATAAAACACAGACTGGATATAAAACTACAGACTGGATATAAAACTACAGACTGGATATAAAACTACAGACTGGATATAAAACACAGACTGGATATAAAACACAGACTGGATATAAAACTACAGACTGGATATAAAACTACAGACTGGATATAAAACACAGACTGGATATAAAAAAACTGGATATAAAACACAGACTGGATATAAAACTACAGACTGGATATAAAACACAGACTGGATATAAAACTACAGACTGGATATAAAACAAGACTGGATATAAAACACAGACTGGATATAAAACTACAGACTGGATATAAAACACAGACTGGATATAAAACTACAGACTGGATATAAAACTACAGACTGGATATAAAACACAGACTGGATATAAAACACAGACTGGATATAAAACACAGACTGGATATAAAACTACAGACTGGATATAAAACACAGACTGGATATAAAACTACAGACTGGATATAAAACACAGACTGGATATAAAACACAGACTGGATATAAAACACAGACTGGATATAAAACAGACTGGATATAAAACACAGACTGGATATAAAACTACAGACTGGATATAAAACTACAGACTGGATATAAAACACAGACTGGATATAAAACTACAGACTGGATATAAAACTACAGACTGGATATAAAACTACAGACTGGATGGATATAAAACACAGACTGGATATAAAAAACTGGATACAGACTGGATATAAAACACAGACTGGATATACAACCACAGACTGGATATAAAACACAGACTGGATATAAAACACAGACTGGATATAAAACACAGACCGGATGTAAAACATAGACTGTATATAAAACTACAGACTGGATATAAAACTACAGACTGGATATAAAACTACAGACTGTATATAAAACTACAGACTGGATATAAAACTACAGACTGGATATAAAACACAGACTGGATATAAAACTACAGACTGGATATAAAACACAGACTGGATATAAAACACAGACTGGATATAAAACACAGACTGGATATAAAACTACAGACTGGATATATATCACAGACTGGATATAAAACACAGACTGGATATAAAACTACAGACTGGATATAAAACCACAGACTGGATATAAAACTACAGACTGGATATAAAACTACAGACTGGATATAAAACTACAGACTGGATATAAAACTACAGACTGGATATAAAAGACTGGATATAAAACACAGACTGGATATAAAACTACAGACTGGATATAAAAACACAGACTGGATATAAAACACAGACTGGATATAAAACACAGACTGGATATAAAACACAGACTGGATATAAAACTACAGACTGGATATAAAACTACAGACTGGATATAAAACACAGACTGGATATAAAACTACAGACTGGATATAAAACACAGACTGGATATAAAACTACAGACTGGATATAAAACTACAGACTGGATATAAAACACAGACTGGATATAAAACACAGACTGGATATAAAACACAGACTGGATATAAAACTACAGACTGGATATAAAACTACAGACTGGATATAAAACACAGACTGGATATAAAACTACAGACTGGATATAAAACTACAGACTGGATATAAAACTACAGACTGGATATAAAACTACAGACTGGATATAAAACTACAGACTGGATATAAAACTACAGACTGGATATAAAACTACAGACTGGATATAAAACTACAGACTGGATATAAAACTACAGACTGGATATAAAACTACAGACTGGATATAAAACACAGACTGGATATAAAAACTGGATATACAGACTGGATATAAAACTACAGACTGGATATAAAACTACAGACTGGATATAAAACACAGACTGGATATAAAATATAAAACAGACTGGATATAAAACTACAGACTGGATATAAAACTACAGACTGGATATAAAACTACAGACTGGATATAAAACTACAGACTGGATATAAAACTACAGACTGGATATAAAACACAGACTGGATATAAAACTACAGACTGGATATAAAACTACAGACTGGATATAAAACACAGACTGGATATAAAACACAGACTGGATATAAAACTACAGACTGGATATAAAACACAGACTGGATATAAAACACAGACTGGATATAAAACTACAGACTGGATATAAAACTACAGACTGGATATAAAACTACAGACTGGATATAAAACACAGACTGGATATAAAACACAGACTGGATATAAAACACAGACTGGATATAAAACTGGATACAGACTGGATATAAAAATCACAGACTGGATATAAAAACACAGACTGGATATAAAACTACAGACTGGATATAAAACACAGACTGGATATAAAACACAGACTGGATATAAAACTGGATATACAGACTGGATATAAAAACACAGACTGGATATAAAACTACAGACTGGATATAAAACTACAGACTGGATATAAAACACAGATGGATAAAACTACAGACTGGATATAAAACTACAGACTGGATATAAAACTACAGACTGGATATAAAACTACAGACTGGATATAAAACACAGACTGGATATAAAACACAGACTGGATATAAAACACAGACTGGATATAAAACACAGACTGGATATAAAACTACAGACTGGATATAAAACTACAGACTGGATATAAAACTACAGACTGGATATAAAACACAGACTGGATATAAAACTACAGACTGGATATAAAACTACAGACTGGATATAAAACACAGACTGGATATAAAACTACAGACTGGATATAAAACTACAGACTGGATATAAAACTACAGACTGGATATAAAACTACAGACTGGATATAAAACTACAGACTGGATATAAAACACAGACTGGATATAAAACTACAGACTGGATATAAAACTACAGACTGGATATAAAACTACAGACTGGATATAAAACTACAGACTGGATATAAAACTACAGACTGGATATAAAATTGGGGGCGTGTCTGTTTGATTGACAGGCCTGTGGTGCAGTCAGGTTACAGCTATCGGTGGATTGTTTCAGTTCGTTGCGTGTGAATGATGAAGCCTCTGTTGGCTCCGCCCCCCCTTCAGGTACTTCCCGTTCGGGATCATCTTCCTGGTGGCGGGAAAGATCCTGGACATGCAGGACCCGAGCACGCTGGGTAAGAAGCTGGGCTGGTACGGCATCACCGTGCTCGCCGGCCTGTTCGTGCACGGACTCGTCCTCCTGCCGCTCTTCTACTTCGTCCTCACGGGGAAGAACCCGTTCAGCTTCATCCGCGGGCTGCTGCAGGCGATGGTCATCGCCCTGGCGACCTCCTCCAGGTGAGTCCGGCGCCCCGCGGTTCCTCTGCAGGTTAAAGTTCGGTCCTCTGACCGGCGTCTCTCTGCAGCTCGGCCACGCTGCCCATCACCATGAAGTGTCTGCTGGAGAACTGCCACGTCGACCGGCAGATCGCCCGCTTCGTGCTGCCGGTCGGCGCCACCATCAACATGGACGGCACGGCGCTGTACGAGGCCGTGGCGGCCATCTTTATCGCTCAGATCAACGACTACGAGCTGGACTTCGGCCAGCTGGTGACCATCAGGTAAATATTTGTACACAAACAGGTCACGTCCAAAAGTAAACAAGTAAACAAACAGTTCAGTTTCAGTCACGTGTTAATTATCCCGTCTCGCAGCATCACCGCTACGGCCGCCAGCATCGGGGCCGCCGGGATCCCTCAGGCCGGCTTGGTTACCATGGTGATCGTACTCACATCAGTGGGTCTGCCGCCAGATGACATCACGCTCATCGTGGCCATCGATTGGATCCTGTAAGTATCGTCGCGTATTCTGAAACGAACGGAAGATTCCTCAGAGGTCTCGCTGCGGTCTGACGGCGTCCTCCCGTCGTCCCCCTCGTCCCTCCTCGCCCCCTCGTCTCCGTCTCCGTAGCGACAGGTTTCGGACGATGATCAACGTGCTGGGCGACGCCCTCGCAGCGGGAATCATCGCCCACCTCTGTCGGAAGGACTTCCCCCTCAGCGCAACAGGAAAGGTACAAAAACACATCAGTCAGACTCCAGAGCGAGGATGATTGACAGCTGTCAGGGACGAAGAGTATCACCGTTGTTCAACAGACAGGAAGTGAAGAAAGACGAGATGTTACTTCATTCCTTCATTCATGCCTGTTGAATCTAACAGATCAAATTTCAGCGTTCGCTGACGTTGGCCTGACGACATGAATCTTCCTGGTTTCGTTCTCAGCAGACGTCGTACGGGACGCAGAATCCTCACAACAGGTCTCACAGCGTGGACGTGCCGATGACGGAGACTCACGCGCACGGAGACGCCGTGTTTGAGACGACGGGCGACTCGGCGGACCGGAGACACACCCACACCGTCTACTACAACATCTGCCAGGTGTGATCGGGAGGGGGCGGAGCTACATAAACACCGCCCGGTCCGGTCGGACTTTTTCGTGCCATCAGAGCAGGAACGTTCAGCAGACTTCCTGTTTCCGGTTCAACTCACCTCGGAGATCTACAGGTCAAAGGTCACGTGGGTCGTGACCTGAATTTCAGCGGAGGATTTTCAGCGGGACGTCCGGACCGGGACGAGCAGGAGCCCGATGTGCACCAGAGGATTATGGGTACGTAGCACCCACCTGGGAGCACTCGCAGGTTCTTCGCCCGGTCCGACGGCGCCACCTGAAGGACAGCTACGACGAGGAAAAACATCTGTTCTGACAGATGTTCCTGTAATAACTCGGTTCTCTGATGCCTGTTTGTTTTCCTCCGCGGATCACCGACAGCTGTCATCTGATCGATAATCTCGCGGATTCATTAGAAATCAAAAACTGACGGACTGATCGCTGCGACGTCGACAGGAAATGATGTCATCACAGACGCTACTCTGAGTTTCATAAAACCAGATTCATTCCAAAGATAATTTATTCAGAAGTCAATCGTATGAAGCAGCGACCGACCGATCAGATGCTTCCTGTCGAGTTTCCATCGGATCAGACGGGAAATCACTCCGAAAAGTTTCCCGCCTTTTTTCCCATTTCGTGGATTTGAAGAAGTTTCAGAGCAAAACATCAGTTTCTCTTAAAACTTCATTAGAAAAACACATTCGGACGATAAAAAAGTTTTTTGTTTTTTTTAACTTTATTTTCCAAATCATAAACAAGTATACAAAACACGTTGCAGCTCACGGTATCCATGGCAACATGACGCCACTTCCTGTTCCTTGTAAACGTTTTGCATTTGTTCGTACGTGAAAACCTTTTAACGTTTACTAAAAATACAACAAAGAAAGCAAAACAACTAAACTTTTTCGGAGTTTGAGCGACTGAAGGACCAAACGTCTCCTCCGATTACCTCTCAGGTGGGAACAGCAGCTGCGATCTGATTGGCCAGTGCTCGGCGCCCTCACAGGTGACGACTGAATCTAAGTGCTCTTCTTCTTCTGTGTTTATCGGCATGCTCTCTCACCGGCTTCCTTCGAGGTCGACGTGCATTATTTTCTTGTTGTTGTTGTTTTGACTTTTGAATGTTGCGAAGTAAACAAAGTGCTGAAGGACGCTGTGACCTCCTGATTGGTCGAGTTTCTCCGAAAGATTTAAGAAGTCTCGGAGGGAAAATATAATCAGACTGATTTCTGGCCACTTAAATTTACCTTGAAATAAGAATTCCTGCTCCAGAACATCAAATCTGTGTACTGAGATTATGAAACTAACGCCCGTGATTCATGCTCTAATTTATGGACTCACTTTATTTAATTCGTACTCTTGTTTTAATATTTGGTGCTGTTGAATTATTAAATCTCAAATACACTAAAATTTCAAATACTTTCAATTCATTAATGCCCTTAAATACCATTAACAGTTCACACAAATTGTTAATTCTTAACAGTGTTTTTGATATTTTAACATAAATTTTACACTTTTAAATGGAAAAATATCAAAGTTTTCTTCCATATTTCTTTTCAAACTGCATTTAAAACCTCCTTTAAGATGAGTAGATAACGCTGCAAGGATCAAATCAGCTACAAAAAATATAAAATATGATTATCTGGTTCCATCTCATGAAATGAGGCGAATTTTTTTTTTTTTAATTGAACGTCTTTTGACTTTCAACTGTCGATCAGATGAAACAACTAAATTATTGACTCGCTGCGGCCATTTTTCTATTTGTCTATTATGCAACATTTTGACAAATGCCTCGACTACATTTCTGTGACAGATTATTTTGGTGTCATAAAGAGGCTTTAATGTTATTTGTATGTTTTAAGAATCAAACATTAGAAGCAACCACAGAAACAGCTGCTCAACCTCACTTACGATGACTCAAATATTTCGTACGTTTTGGCGAAGTGCCACTTCAACGTTCTGTTTAAAGCTAGCTGTCGTTTTGAGTTAGAGTTCAATGTGAAAATGTCGATTTCTGCCTTAATCCGACTGTTTATTTAATAAAGCCTCAATGTTCATCTGCCAACACACTCAATCAACCCGACAAACCGTAGAAGTCGTTATCAAACCACACCAGAACCAACTGCACTCGCGTCTATTTTTTTTATATGGTCTGTAATTCATTTGTCATTTATGTGTATTTATATTTGAAAATAAAAATGTGTTGATTTAAAATTAATTCATTCTCTCAAACAATAGTTTGTACTGTATGTTTGAAAAGACAACGTTAGCTTAGCTTAGCACGAAGACTGGCAGCAGTGGGAAACTGTTAGCATAAACCTCCGTCACAGAAAGAACAAAAGAAATCAACGTTCAAAACAACCGAACGACATGTTGAATCTGAAGAATTGGAAAATATAGAAAAATGTTACAGTTCGCTAAAATTTGGTATTTTTTTTAAAAACAGTTAATGTGAGCTACGTAATGGGTAAATTATGTAAATACCTAAGTATTAATTGTTGCTACATTTCGATAGCTGCATTAATTGTTTGGTTAAAACTGATAAAAAGTTAGCTAAAAACTGCAGTCAGCTAACGGATTAAATTGAGAGCTATAGGTATTAAAGTAACTGATAAACTGTTTAAATAATTACAGGTACAAATAAGGGAACTGTTGATGTATTTCGCAACTAATTGGGTTATTGGTCAATATAGATATTGATGTAACGTTAAGATTAATGGATAAACGGTAACCTAAATATGTTCTTAGCTAATGGATTAAACTGTTAGCTAAAAGTAATAAATAGCCCAAAGTAACTGATAGCCTAATTAGTTTAGCTCACGAACACTAATCAATTAGCTTCATGTGTATACGGATCAATAGCTACGTCAATACTCATTCATGGTTTCAGTGGCGAACAGGAAACAACATTTAGCTGAAGGATTCAAATGTTAGTTTAAAGTAATGTCTAAAAGAAGTAGATTAAATTGGTTTCTGAAAGAGATCATTAGCTTGAAAGTAACTGATTAATATCTAAAAATAATCAATAGAAGTAAAAAGTAAGTGGTGAAAATATTGCTGAATATTGGTAAATGGTAACTCTATAGATTGAACGTTAGCTAAAAGCTATAAATAAAAGGATAGAATGGTTGGCTAGCAGGTTATAAATATATAAAAGTAATTGATGAATCATTTAATGAATGTTAAAGTTAATTAGATGATACTGGATAAATAAACAGCTCGGTTCATTGTAGCGCTGAAATTTGAAGGATAAATTGATGTAATAGTTAAAAGCCACAAAGAAAAGTTGTGGATGAATTATGATATTTCAAACTTTATCAAACTGATCAAAGCAAAACACGTTTAGAAACTGATGGGAAGTACAAAGAAAATATTTATTATGAAGCTCAAATATCCAAAAGAATTGAACAAACCAAAACTAAGACTGTAATAGAAATCGTGGATGGATATTTTTAATTTTTCCGGTTCACTGCAGCGTCGTGGTCGTTAATCCCATAAAGCAGCGTGACGACGTGCTGCTGCAGGTTCCTCACAGGTGCTCGGCTGCTAATCCACCGCAGATTAGAATCACAATGAAGACGTGATGAGAGGCACAGCCGGGATTAACCGGTTCACCGAGGGGTCTCTGCTCACGTATATTAACGCTAACGCAGCAGACGGTCGCCTCGTTGGACGCAACATGACGTAGACAAGTTTTAGTTTAGTAGAAGAAGAGACTGGAAACTCAGTGATGAAGAGCTTCAGATGTTCACAGTAGAGTATCAGTTCTGTTTAGATATGGAGTGTAATTCAGCCTGCAGCCTCCAGGGGGCAGCAGAGGAACAGTTCTACAGGTCAGACACCATTCAGGTGTTCAGAGTGAAGCACCGAAGGAGTTCATGCCGATTTTAGACCGTTTAAAACAGGAATAATGTTCCTCAATTTAAAACTACAAAGAATTTGTGGATTTCATCGTCTATTGTTCGTAATATCAATAAAAGATTCGGAGAATTCGGAGAATCACGGTTTTGTTTTCCTAAAGTTCGTGACACGGATTCGCTTCATTGATACACGTGTGTTAAAAATATACATCTGCTCACATGACGGGAGATTGAGATCAAAGAGTTACTGAACACTTGATGAGCGTAATAATGATTTAATGTGGTGTTTTTCACGAGGTAGAACTTCGACCTGTACGAGCCTCACATCCAAAACCTTTACATTCACAGCGTCGCTTCATCAACGTTCGGCTTCGGTTCTCTCAGCAGCTCGTTTCATCGTCGAAGTCTGCGAAGGCGGGAAACCAGAAGCTGTCCTTCCTGTCCGACCGGCTTCCGGCTGCGTCTTCTTTCCTCCGTCGCTGGACTGCGTCGATCCGGGAGATCTGAGCGGCGGCCAGAGACATCATGCAGACCTGACGGAGGAAACACCGACAGCATCACACACCGTCATCGCCGACCTCAGAGGTCCGAGGTCCGCTTTACCTCCAGCAGCAGCAGGCCGCCCGTCAGACCGGCCACCAGCAGCAGGTTGTTCTTGGCCCACCGGACGATCTTCTCCAGGCAGCCGGCGGTGAAGACGTCCCGACCGGCCCGGTTCTCCTCCAGCTGCTGCATCCCGTAACCACACATGGTGTTCAGCACCGTCTGCAGGAGGACAGAACACATCTGGAATGAAGCGACTGATGAATCGGGTTCGGTTTCGGACACTTACTTTGTACTTGGTTTGTACTGGTACCAGAAAGAAAGGGTGAAGTTAGTCTGGACGTCCTACTGGAGGATCCCGAGGCTCTACCAGACCCAGGTGACATATCTGGTCCATCCAGAGTCTAATTCTGGTTCTCCTACCAGGATGACATCATCCTGATCTGGAACAGACTCAGTCCACCACGGTCCCATCAGTCGTCACACCCAAACGGTTTTCATAACTGGCTCCTCATTCTGATCTAATCAGAACATCAGTGATGTCATCATCCACCAGTGATGTCATCATCCATCAGTGATGTCATCGTTGGTTTGTGAACGTTATGAATCCTCCAGTTCAGATTCTGTCCGTCGCCATCTTTACTAGTTCGGAGCGGTTTGGAGCAGGAAGTGACCATATTTGGACGAGCTGGGGGAGGAGCCAGAGGTGGATCTGACCGATCTGATCGGAAACCTGACGATACTACGTCCCGCCCACCGATAGCTGTAACCTGACTGCACCACAGGCCTGTCAATCAAACAGACACGCCCCCAAAAACAGGTCTTCTTGAATCTTCTTTTCTAATGAATGAGGGATTATTTTCAGATGGACCTCCAGAAAACTAAGAAGAAGGAGTGACTTTAGCTAACAACACCGAGATAACTGATGGGCACATTTTATTCACTTTGGATTTGATGAGAGAAGTTGAATGGGAGTCTATGGAGCCGGAGGCTTTTTGGAGCCGACCTCTAGTGGCACTCGCTGGTATTGCAGCTGAAGACACTTCTGGATCGGAACCATTTTACAGACCTGAAGCTACGAACTCTTTTATATCCAGACTGTGGTTCTGACCTGGTTCTGACCTGGTTCTGCAGGTGAAGGCAGCAGGAGAATGGGACTCCACAGGCCTCCAGACTGGGGTTGGTGTCCTCACACTGAAAGTAGACGTTGTGCGTCCAGTCCTCGTAGCTCTGCACTCCGCAGCACTGGAACTGGAAACACAGCAGCAGGTCAGCACACCTGAGGTCATCATACAGGTGAGTCTCTCTGAAAGTCTCCGAACCTTCTTCTGGATGAAGTCGATGGCGTTCTCCAGGTCGCGGTCGTCCCGGTAGCGGACGACGGCCTTCATCATCAGCGTCTCCGTCCTCTCCATCACCTGACCGGCAGCACCGGGTTGAGCTTTAGTTTAGTTAGTTTGGCTCGATGTGACTCTGAACGGTGTCGTTACCGTGTCGGTGAAGACGTGTCCCACGACAGCGGCTGCCACCTGCAGGAGGAGGACGACCGCCAGGATCGCCAGAAACTGGAGGAAACAAAAACAGCAGCTGGTTAAGAAGAGACGACCGGAGAGACAAGTAGAACTTTGAATAGACGGATGTCGTACCGTCTTCAGCAGGCAGGTGGCGTTACGCAGCGCCCCGAAACATCCGAGGAACGTGATGAGAAACATCATCGAGCCGACGACGATCAGGAGGAGCGCTGGATCAATGGTCAGGGTGTCGACCACATCTACACACACACACACACACACACACACACACACACACACACACACACACACACACACACACACATATACACACACACACACACACACACACACACACACACACACACACACACACACACACACATATACACACACACACACACACACACACACACACACACATACACACACACACACATACACACACACACACACACACACACACACACACACACACACACACACACACACACACACACACACACACACACACACACACACACACACACACACACACACACACACACACACACACACACACACACACACACACACACACACACACACACACACACACACATACACACACACACACACATACACACACACACACATACACACACACACACACACACACACACGTCTGTATATCCTAGCTTATGTGGGAATATTTGAATATTTGAATTGTTGGTTTCTCTGTATAATATTATAAAGTTCTGCTGTAAAGACTTTAATGTGTGAAGTACCATGAAATAATCTGTGTTGGGATTTGGCGTTTTATAAATAAAGTTGAACTGAATTGCGTAGTGAAGGTCACGGACGACATGCAGCATCACCTGAACCCTGAAACAGGATCTGAACCCTGAAACAGGATCTGAACCCTGAAGGTCCGTCCCACACTGAGGACCAAACACTGTCCTCATTGTCCACTAGTTTCCTCACACAGAGTGAAACTCACAGAGGTCCTCACAAAGATAGATAAACAAACACACGTTCATTCTCTCCAACATCAACAAAAAGGAGAAATAACGTGTCAGAGTGAGTTTTGGTGGTTTCATCCCTTCAGAGAACTTTACATTGACTTCCATTCATTCAGTGCAGCTAACCTGAAACCCAATCATCAACCACTTCACAACAAAAATAAATAAACATCACATACTTCAACATCATAAAGCAAAACTGTAACTTTCTTGAACCTCACTTCCTGTTTATGTAACATAATTTGATAGATACTAAAACGCGTCTTCAACCAAAGCACAACGTTGACCGACCTTTCTCTTTGGCGATCTTGGCGTAACTCCCCACCGCAATGATGACGGAGCTCACGACCTGCAGAGAAACAAATCTTTTATTATAAAAAACAGTTTTCTGTCCAGCAGCATCATTCTGAGCGTGGTGGCTGTCGGTGGTATTGCACTTCGTGAGCCTCATTTTTCAGACCAGCAAGCTGCGTCCAGTTTTATTTAGTCTGTGATGAAAATGTAACATTGAGCTTCACATTTAATTGTTGACTGGAAAAATGATCTGATATCTATATTTATACGAATGTTTCGTTCAAGAAAGGGAAATCAAAACCGAGCCGTAAAGAGCGGTCCAAAAACAGTTGATCCACGATGCCCCCCCCCCCACGTCCACCCCTGCTCAGTGTCTGTTACAGGGTTATAGTGATTAACCTGTCTGTGCAGCAGCGCCCCCTGCTGGGTGGTTGGTTTCCATGAGAAACCAGTTGTTTATGAACTAAAACTAAAGTCTGTATCAAACACATGAATCATTAACTTCAGCAGGGAAAGACAGAAGAGATGAAAAGTTGTTCCTGGAAAAAATACAAAACATATTCATAATTACAGTATGTCAGTACGTTGAGGTGGGCATCCCATAATTTGGGTTACTATAATAAAAGTGATCCAAAACTACTCAGAAGTCATAGTTGTGACTGTTGGTTTAAAATCTCAGGACTTTTAGTTCTGAATCCGTTTTCTTTAAGTCAGAAGTCAAACTTCTTCACGGTGAAACGACGTCATCTCTCCGGAGTCTTCAGACCTTCGTCTTCCTGTGAAATCATGGAACTGCGGCGGATTGTGCAACTGGTTCGGTGAAGTCAGCGCATTAAACCGCGTCTGAAGGTCCAGGTGAGACGGACGGACTCACCCAGAAGAAGTAGCAGAAGATGAACAAAGTGTACTTGATGGCTCGGTATCCTCTCATGTCCTCCGTTCTGCTGTCAGACTGTTGCAGGTCGCTCGTCTGCTGACGTGACTGCAGGAGGACGTGTGGCGGCCTGCAGCATGCGTTCCTGCATGCATTCCTGCATGCATTCCCTCCATCCCACATGTTTTGTCTGATATTTTAGTCACATTTGTTTCTCCGTAATATTTTTGTCAAATTTTTTTAGTTGCATTTTTTTTCAGTTACATTTTAGTTTCGATTTTTTTTCAGTGGATCTCATTCATGAGCATTTTGATCATTTTCATTACTAATATTTCCCCTTCTTTATTTTTGACTCTGGTTTTACTGTCTTATTGGTCCGTCCTCTGTTTGTGGTCAGAGTTGTTCACCCCCCATCCTCCTCCTCCTCCTCCTCCTCATTAAGGCAGATTGTTGCAGTCGAGGATTACACTTCTCTTCTCCGCTGCAGGTCGTTTTCCTCGGACTCCTCTGCTATTTGAGGACCTGATTGAGGACCTGATTGAGGACCATGGGCCTGTTGGACGTCTTCTCCTCCGTCAGAGACCGAGTGGAGAAGTTCCTGAACGAGAAGAACGTAGTGTCTGACTTTCTGGGGAAGCTGGAGGAGAAAACCGGGATCAGGAAGAAGATCATCGCTGCAGGTACGTGAGCTCTTCCCTCCTGGTTCCCGTCCATCTGCTCGGGTCGGGTCCAACACCTTCTGGACGGTTCTGTCCAGGTTCTGTAGATTTGTACCTGCTTGTTGCACGACAGCGGAAACTTGAAGAGGATTCAGTTAATCCTCCTGAGAACAGCTGCTGTCTGCAAACAGGAGGCGCCAAGCAGTTCGTTTTCTGCTCTAACAGACAAATATTCATGATGTGATGTTGAAGATGTCGTTTTACACTGAAAACCGTCACCAGCTCTGAGAGCTTTTAGCTTCTTTCACCTCCTAGTTTTGGTTTTCCTGTCAGAAGCCTACTGGAACAGAAACTCTGCAGCTTCAGTTTCAGCAGGAAGGTTTAGTCAGAGCACCAGTTGTTGTCACTCAGCTGTGGCATGCCAGCAGGGTTAGCATGCTAGCAAGGTTAGCAGTTCAGGTCTAGTCTCTGAAGAACTAGTTCAGGCCTAGTTTCCTGTCTCTGAAGAACTAGTTCAGGTCTAGTTTCTTTTCTCTGGAGGTCTAGTTCAGGTCTAGTTTCCTGTCTGTGGAGGACTAGTTCAGGTCTAGTTTCCTGTCTGTGGAGGACTAGTTCAGGTCTAGTTTCTTTTCTCTGGAGGTCTAGTTCAGGTCTAGTTTCCTGTCTGTGGAGGACTAGCTCAGGTCTAGTTTCCTGTCTGTGGAGGACTAGTTCAGGTCTAGTTTCTTGTCTCTGGAGGACTAGCTCAGGTCTAGTTTCCTGTCTCTGGAGGACTAGTTCAGGTCTAGTTTCCTGTCTGTGGAGGACTAGCTCAGGTCTAGTTTCCTGTCTCTGGAGGTCTAGTTCAGGTCTAGTTTCCTGTCTGTGGAGGACTAGTTCAGGTCTAGTTTCTTTTCTCTGGAGGACTAGTTCAGGTCTAGTTTCCTGTCTCTGGAGGACTAGTTCAGGTCTAGTTTCCTGTCTGTGGAGGACTAGTTCAGGTCTAGTTTCTTTTCTCTGGAGGACTAGTTCAGGTCTAGTTTCCTGTCTGTGGAGGACTAGCTCAGGTCTAGTTTCCTGTCTCTGGAGGTCTAGTTCAGGTCTAGTTTCCTGTCTGTGGAGGACTAGTTCAGGTCTAGTTTCTTTTCTCTGGAGGACTAGTTCAGGTCTAGTTTCCTGTCTCTGGAGGACTAGTTCAGGTCTAGTTTCCTGTCTGTGGAGGACTAGCTCAGGTCTAGTTTCCTGTCTGTGGAGGACTAGTTCAGGTCTAGTTTCTTGTCTCTGGAGGACTAGCTCAGGTCTAGTTTCCTGTCTCTGGAGGACTAGTTCAGGTCTAGTTTCCTGTCTGTGGAGGACTAGTTCAGGTCTAGTTTCTTGTCTCTGGAGGACTAGCTCAGGTCTAGTTTCCTGTCTCTGGAGGACTAGCTCAGCTCAGGCCTGTGTGGACACTGGGGTCCTTGTGACCCCGGTGGTGCAGCTGCAGTGAACAGCCGTGCATTGAGCTGCGGTGCAGCGGCTGCGGTGGTTGGTGTCCGTTGGACAGGACATGATGTCAGCGCCGTGCCTGGCGCTCGCTGCCTCCCTCGGAGCTTAAAGCAGATTAAACTCAGACTCTCAGCCGAGCAGAGCGGCCTCATGTGTGAGCAGCAACATAAGCTGATCAGAGGTAGGACACTTTTTACACTCCTTCCTGTCTCTCTGTCCAGCTGTCTGTAATTTGCCTCAGTTTGAGTTTGAGATTTGGTTAAAACAAAAGTTTGCTGACCCTCTGAAGCCGGATGGACTGTGTAGAAATTAAAGGACACGTTCGTAGTTTTATTTAGTTTATTCGGTTCTCAGACAGGAATCTTACTTCCTTGTCTGTCTCATCATCCCTCCACCGCTGCTCAGTGTTGGAGGACACAGTCAACCAACAGCAGGATGTCCAGCGGCTTCAGATATTATACTATATGCTTCAGATTAACAGCTTCTCAGCCTCAGTTCAGACACACATCAGAGAAACAGCGATGAATTGGACTAAAACTCGTGAGTCAACATAATGTCTGAGATCTATTTTCACAGGAAGTGTTTTAATTATCTTTAACAATCAAAAAAAGGAAAAGAACAAAGGCAAAATGTTTCTGGTCCACACAGAAACCTTCACCCCAGCTGTGGAGCTCTGTGGTAACCGTGGTAACAGCTGGTAGCATCTGCAGCATCGATGCTAATCGTGGTGCTAAATGTATAACCTCAACTCCTCCATATAAACGGGGTGTGTCTCTGTCTGTCTCCATCTGTCTCCCGTCTATCTCCCGTCTGTCTCCCGCCTATCTCCGTCTGTCTCCCGTCTGTCTCCCGCCTATCTCCCATCCATCTGTCTCCCGCCCATCTGTCTCCCGTCTCCCTGTTTCCTGTCTGTCTCCCGTCTGTCCAGGTGCCGTCTCGCTGACCGGACTCTACCTGGTGTACGGATATGGTGCCTCCCTCGTCTGCAACCTGATTGGTTTCGTCTATCCAGCTTATTTTTCGTGAGTTTTTTTTCTTTCTGATTTTGATTATTAGAGCCCGAGTACCGAAGGTTGTTATCCAAGAGATTATGATGATTCTCTGTAAACAAATGCGTTTTTGCCGGCTTTATCATATTCAAAAACTCATGAAAGTTGGTACACACATCTCTCCCGGCGATAGATTTGGTATTTTAGTGGAATCGTGAGTGGGCGTGGCCTAATGGCTCGCTAGCGCCCCCTAAAGAGATGCCCTGGCGGCTCTATTTACCTACATACACAAAATTCGGTGGACGTGTGTATCACACCGAGACATACAAAAAAGTTATATTCCACCATTACGTCAACTCAACAGGAAGTCCGCCATTTTGAATTTAATCACCATTTTTGGCCAAATTTGGCAATTCACACGTTAACAATCTCCTCCTTCAGATTTTGTCGGACCGACTTGAAATTTAGTCTGTGCACTCTTAACATGTTTGGAATTAAAACTTATCATAAGAATTTGTTTTTGTTGATCGGTGTGCCCGTGGCGTGGCGGCTAAAAAGTGACCCAAAGGTCATGCTGTGTATGACTAGTATGACTTTTTTTTCATAGTTTGGATGACAAGCTATAATATGATTTTTTTTTTTTAAGTCATAAAAAAGGGGGGAGTCGAACCCCCAACCTTCTTATCAAAATAATTTGTTTTCGTCGATCGGTGTGCCCGTGGCGTGGCGGCCAAAAAGTGACCCAAAAGTCATGCTATGGCATGTTGTTCAAAAAATTACCAGCATTTTCAAAGTCAAAAATGACTTGTGATTTTTTTCTTAAGTCATACCAAAGGGGGAAATCAAACCCTCAACGTTCTTACTGAGGCAGCAGCATTAACCACTGCGCCACCAATCTTCCCAGTTGACTGTGTGCATTGTGACAGATCTTTAGCTCACTGCAACTGTAGTTTGCAACTGTAGTTGAGTGAACTTCATGAAACACTTTCTTCTGCGGCGACTTGTTCTCTGCCACCGAAGACACTCCAGCGGTCTATGACACCAACTCTGAGCTGGAAACAACCTCATGAAGACACAGGTTCGAGCCCCACCAAGGTAATACTCATGGTTTACAGAGGCGAGTCCCCTTAATAAGCCACATGGTTCACAGAGGGCGACACCTCCTAAGGCAAGTCCCTCTAAGGGTAAGCCACTTGTGTTTATACATGCAGTCATACTAATAACAAACCAAAGGTCAACAACAACTAAAAAAAAAAAAGTTCAAGAGAGACTTTTTTTCCATTGTGAACTGGTTAGAGCAGTTGCTCTTCTCAGTGAGAAGTAACTTGAGGATGCATGTCAGTTCAGAAAAAGGTCATACTCCAAAAAGTGATAAAAAAAAAGTCATCTAAAATATTCAAATAAAAGTCATAGCATTTTGTCCAAAATATGATTAAAAAAAAGTCATACTATGTCGTGTATGTTGATGTTTAAGGTTAAACGATGCTCCATACCTCATGAAACTTGTGTCAGGCACCAACTTTCATGAGTTTTTGAAGATGTTAAAGCCGCAAAAAACAGCCAATTTTTTTTTAAGAACAATAAGGAACGAGATTCGACCCTCGCATGCTGCACGTCGGGGAGCTGGTGGCCCCGACCCGCTGGATTCCCAACATGCAGCGTGCGATGGCCCGCATATCTCTGCTTGCAGTTTTAATTTTCTTTTCTTTTTGATTAAAACATTTCCTTAAATGTTTTAATATTTTGAGCGGTGCTTCAGTGGTTCACCGGTCCTGATTGTGTTTCTCAGTAAACCTTCTGACTCTCTGCAGAATCAAAGCCATCGAAAGTCCGACCAAAGAAGACGACACAAAATGGCTGACGTACTGGGTCGTGTACGGCGTCTTCAGCCTCGGCGAGTTCTTCTCCGATATTTTCCTCTACTGGTTCCCATTTTATTATGCGTTTAAGGTGAGAGCATATTCAGGAACCACTAACACTTAATGCTTGGAGAGCAGCTTGTTTTTAGGGTCCCTCCAGAACCCGGTCTGGACTACCAAGGACCAAGATAAAGGATGAAATTCTGGACCGTTAAGTCCAGTAATGTCCATCCTCCTCTGTGGTTCCAGTGTCTCTTCCTGTTGTGGTGCATGGCCCCGATGTCCTGGAACGGCTCCCAGGTCATCTACAACAAAGTGGTCCGGCCCGTCTTCCTGCGTCACCAGTCCACCGTGGACAATCTGGTCAGTGACATCAGCGGGAAGGCCATGAGCGCAGCTGAAAGCCTCACCAGAGAAGGTAGGACTGGTTCCCGGGAACCAAAACCAACAGCCGTCACCTCCAGTGTTGCTCGTCTAACGCTGGTCCTCTGTCCTCAGTCCTGTCCACGCTGGCGAGGAACAAAGCTCTGGTGACACCTGCGCCACAGATCGCTCAGTCTGAAGCTAAAAGTTTACCGAGTTCATCGGGAGAAACATCGGCGGCTGCAGTTGCTCCGTCGCCGCTGGGCGACGAACAAAGAGTACGTAAACCACATCTGCTTTCCCGAGTTCTCCCCGCGAGTCTTCAAACCCGTCGTTCTTCATAGACGTTCCCTGTGTTGATGTCCATTCTGAGCTGCTGCTTGTGGTTCTGGACGCGGTTTCAGGATTTATTCTCTGATCAATGCGGCGTTCAGACGGGTCGTATTCACCGTGTGCACGAGAAGAATCCAAACAAACGACGCCCTCTTGTGGTACTCATGACATCAGAAAACTTGTGAAGTGTTTCTTGATGTTTACAGAAGCGGAATCTAAGCTAATATTTAGTCATTTTAGTCATGAAGAGTTTTACTTCATAACTTGTTGAAAATGACGACGCTCCGACAGCCTCATTTGTCATGTTTTTGCATTTCTTGCATTATGCCAGCCGCCTGTTACGTTGCTTAATTGTTAGGCATCTGCAGTTTCTAGAGCACGTTGTTGTTGCCTAGCAACAGTGTTCTCACGACGGTAAAAAGCACTTCTGATAAACACTTGCCTTCAACATGGAGTTGTGTTTACTGTGTTTACGAGAACCGTCCGTCTGAACACCGCCCTCTAGTGGTAGCCACGAAGTTTCTATAAAAAAAAAAAAAAAAAGCTCAGAGTCTCCGAGTCATGACATGTTTGCTGAACGATTTTAGAAATGGTGGTCTGATGAAAATAATAAGCGTCATCTTCCTCTGTCGTTACAACATTTGCATTTCCTGCATTACATTGCGTGCCGGCTAGCTTGCTAAATTGCTAGCTTCTCTGACTTCTAGACACCGTCCATGTGGCCGTTGTCGTGGTTTTCACACGACTTCACTACTTGAGCGTCACAAATACCAAACGCACGACTTCCCATGTCGTAACCACGACTTCCGTTAGAAGGCAGCATCCATGGGTTGCACCAACAGCTGAACAGCTCTAGCGCCACCTTCATGAAGTGTTGATATGAAAGATGAGGACAACTGATCTGTTGCTAACCCACCTGTCCTGTTACCTGTTCCAGCCTTTCCTGGGCTAAACCTGTCCGGTAAGTCCGGTGGTCCAGTGTTAGAGCGCTAGTTCAGTGTTGGACAGACCGTGAATGTGAAGAGACTTAGTTTGAACCCTCGTAGATGTCGTAGAGGTTTAGAGGTTAAAGCAGCTTTCTTTTTCAGTGGTACTCGGCTGCAGATTTGGCCGAACACACCTGACTGGCCTCCAACACTAAACACCAAATATAAAACATCAGAAAGTCTGAACAACTCGCCAGACTTCATCCTGTCAGACTATAACCAGGAAAACAAACAGCAGGGGGCCGAATGTCGACCCCTGTGGGGCGCCTTTATTCACATTTTAGGGGTTTGACTTTAAAACCATCAGATCCAGATGTCAGTTCTGTAAACGGGAAACATGCAGAGCTGGATGTGTGTGGTCTTAGTTTGTGTTTCAGAAAACATCAGAGATGAACGTTGTCTCCTAAAAGTGAATTAATAGTGATGTTTTAGTTTAGATGTTTTCATGTGTCTTGTTTTTAACTGTCGGTTGTGTCTGTTGTTTGTCTGCACGTCAGGATGATCTCAGTGTTTACTGATGGTAAGTTACTCAGAGATTTAATACAAAAAACACAGCAGCTTCTTGTAATGACAATTTCTGGGTTTTTTTTCGATGATAAAATATATTTATTTTTATTTCATGCTCGTGTGATAATATCTTTGTAATTAGAGGAAAAATATGTTGAAAATACAAGAAAACAGGTCATCTTGGATCAAATTTATGTTTTTTTTAAAACTAATAAACATTCAGGAAGACTCTTTTCTATTTCTGTGGAGTTTTATTGCACAGATCCATAATTCCCAAAAGGTTTTCCTGGAAAGACTTTGTGTAATTTGGTTATAATTACAGAGAAAATCTTAAACATTCTCAGATTAAACACAATTAAAAAACATAAATTTTGAATTGTTTTAACTGGACATAAACCTCCTCTACCTGATAAATAGGAAATCACAAACCCATAATATCACCTTCTTCCCTGTTTTTCAGCGTGTCAGATAGAAGCTTAAGAAGAGGAGGAGCCTCAGTGAGGAAGAGGAGGAGAGAGCGAGGGTTTTCCTCTTCATCCTGACAGATCAGGAAGAATATCTCCTATCAAACAGACTTATTTCTTTTTTCTATCATGTGTTTTATTTCTGTAGAATTTCATGTAAAACTGAATTTAACTGATTTATGATTTTGGGGATCTGTGGTTTTTTTTGTTTTTTTTCTTGGTTTTTTTTTTTAGATACAAAGCTCCTAAAACTAGATTATAATTCACTCAGAGAAAAGCTGCTTTTTCACTTTGTTAATTTACTGACCAGCAGCTGTTCCTGGTTCTAGTTCTGGATTTAATTGATCCAGGAGTTTGAGTTTTGTCCTTCTTCATGAGGTGGTTATAAATCAACTCTTCTGCTGATTTATGATTTATGCTTGTTGGATATGCGCAAAGTAAATTTAAAACTTAAAAGAAAATTTTTGCACCACAGAAGTTCATTTAAAACCTGTTTCACTATAGAAACCAGCAGCTAACTACAAATATTAGTTATTATTTCACATTTCCAGCTGTTTATAACAACAATTTCCAATTGATATAATTATTTAAATTGATCTGACCTGGACCCGGTTAAACAGAAGATATGTTGGCTAGATTAATCTATTAAAAAAATATAAATTATTATTTCTTCTAACAGCTATTATTTAATTCGTCTTCCATCAAAAGATAATTTATGTACAACAATTTGGATTAATTGTTTTTAATCTCATTTTTCAAGCAAAGACGCTCCACGTTCGCTGGTTTTTAGCTACTAAATGTGAAGATATTTTTCATGTATGATCACTGATTGTAAATAAAAAATGGCCGACAGGACAGCTGCTCTGCAGAGGCGAAGCCAAAATATCTCAAACGCCCCCTGGTGGCTTGTTGCAGAGTAGGTTTTTACCCTTTTTTTCTTGTTAAGTCAACAGCAGATTCTCCACCAGGGGGCGCTGCACTACTATTGTGAGAACAGACCGGCATCTGCTCACCTTCGCCACATGCAGGAAGGTTCAGGTAACTGCAGTTCACACCTGCAGGAGTTCACCTTCAGGCAACAAAAGATGCAGCTATACTTTTGTTTTTAATCTATTCGTTTATTTATTGTGTGTGTGTGTGTGTGTGTGTGTGTGTGTGTGTGTGTGTGTGTGTGTGTGTGTGTGTGTGTGTGTGTGTGTGTGTGTGTGTGCGCTCTGTCTGCAGGTGTGAAGCTGCTGTTGTCTCTGTAACTTGAGTATTTATGAATGAACCTGGTTTGGGTGTTTTGCATCAGTGCTTCTTTCTTGTTTCATTAAATGTGTTATTTATATATTTGATTAGTTTAAAAAAAATTATATTCCACTCTAAAGGTTCAAAAATGGACCCAGTTTGGGTGAATACAGCACAGAAACAATACTGGATTATTGTTGGTTTATTTACTCAGACTGAAATACTGTATATTCATCTTGACCCACAGTTGGTGTCATTTCTTTTTATTCTTGTCAATAATATTTACAGCTAAAATATCTTTATTTTGACACCACAGCTCAGGTTTGACTTTACAAATGTCTCAAATAAACCACAGTGGTACAAAATAAAGAATAAGACATTCAAAACTTAACTAAGGATCAACAATAAAGTAGATTATAACAGATTTACTAGAATTCAGTATGATTTCCGATTGAATCAATAACTCAACAGTAATAAAAATACATCAACACTGGGTCAGAACAACTGTATACTGTGGGTATATTTGTTATTATATTATCTGAAACTGGAGCCGTTTTAATACAGTTATTTTTAGTACATATGACATCAATGGTATGATGACAGCATTCTGATAGAAACAAATAAAATAAAACCTTTTAATCAGAATAAAACAAAGTGTCCCAGCTGCTCTTTACTCACATCACAGTCTCATTAAAAATAAAATAACCTGTTTGGACGATTGACTGAGTTCAGTAAATCTTCACGTTACACATTACGGATGCAACTGAGATTGGTGCGACTTAAATATCGACCCGCTGGCGGTCCCGCGTCACTGATCACGTACATGGGGGCGTGGTCGACTTGCGGACGTGGCGGGTTACGCATTGACGTGTCGTGCTGTACGTCAGTCCAGTAGCTCGCAGTTGCTAACGAGTCTCCGTATTTTCATCAGATTTCGGTGATTTTCTCTCCGTTAATTTCGGTTAAAGTTGCAGCAGACGAGACGAACGACAGCTCAGAGCCGCCGGAGCGTTTCACCGAGTCGGAGAGACTCTGGTAAGAAGCTGTGACTAATCCATCTGGCTTGTTAAAATACAGCCGAATTCCATTGAACAGTTTGTAAATTCAAAATAAATCCGTGTCCTGGCAAAAGCACCGTCGTGTTTTATCATGAACAAACACATCTCCGCAATCTTCAGGGCGTTTTGTAAAAATCGTCTTAGAAATATACCACCGGGCTGAAGCACATCTCCACTGAGTTAGCTCGTTGGTGTGTTTACTGGACGGGGACAGAGACAGAGTTCAATCTGGACGGACATCCGTCCTGGTGCTTTTCTAAATGTGCCGAATTGAAGAGGAACTCGCGGCAATTTGAAAATGTATTTTAATCCACATTCTTCTGTCTGTATATCATCACAGACACGCAATGTAATCTTAACTTGATAGATCAATTAACAGCAGTCTGGGTTTCAGGCGCCTTCACGTGCAGCTCCGAGTTTAACTCGTTGAATACAAATAAATATGATGAACAGGAGACACGTGCAGGAATTAATCAGCTTTATTTTGAAAAACCAGGAGCAGCAGCTTCCTCACGAAGAACCTTGTTTGTGTTCCAGATGAAGGTGCAGCTTCATCACGAAGAACCTTGTTTGTGTTCCAGATGAAGGTGCAGCTTCATCACGAAGAACCTTGTTTGTGTTCCAGATGAAGGTGCAGCTTCATCACGAAGAACCTTGTTTGTGTTCCAGATGAAGGTGCAGCTTCCTCACGAAGAACCTTGTTTGTGTTCCAGATGAAGGTGCAGCTTCCTCACGAAGAACCTTGTTTGTGTTCCAGATGAAGGTGCAGCTTCATCACGAAGAACCTTGTTTGTGTTCCAGATGAAGGTGCAGCTTCATCACGAAGAACCTTGTTTGTGTTCCAGATGAAGGTGCAGCTTCATCACGAAGAACCTTGTTTGTGTTCCAGATGAAGGTGCAGCTTCCTCACGAAGAACCTTGTTTGTGTTCCAGATGAAGGTGCAGCTTCATCACGAAGAACCTTGTTTGTGTTCCAGATGAAGGTGCAGCTTCCTCACGAAGAACCTTGTTTGTGTTCCAGATGAAGGTGCAGCTTCATCACGAAGAACCTTGTTTGTGTTCCAGATGAAGGTGCAGCTTCATCACGATGAATCTCTGCTCTAAAAGTAAGAAGCGCGTGGTGCTCCCGAGCCGACCGGACCCGCCCACAGTGGACCGGATCCTGGAGGACATCAACCGAGCTGCTCCCAACGACCCGGTCTTCAGCGTCCTGGAGCAGATCGGACAAGGTGAGGTTGACCCGTAGTTTACCATCTGTTGACCTGTAGTTTACCATCTGTTGACCTGTAGTTTACCATCTGTTGACCCATAGTTTACCATCTGTTGACCCATAGTTTACCATCTGTTGACCCGTAGTTTACCATCTGTTGACCTGTAGTTTACCATCTGTTGACCTGTAGTTTACCATCTGCTGACCTGTAGTTTACCGGCTGCTGACCCGTAGTTTACCATCTGTTGACCCGTAGTTTACCATCTGTTGACCCTTAGTTTACCATCTGTTGAACCGTAGTTTACCATCTGTTGACCTGTAGTTTACCATCTGTTGACCCTTAGTTTACCATCTGTTGACCCGTAGTTTACCATCTGTTGACCCTTAGTTTACCATCTGTTGAACCGTAGTTTACCATCTGTTGACCTGTAGTTTACCATCTGTTGACCCATAGTTTACCATCTGTTGACCCATAGTTTACCATCTGTTGACCCGTAGTTTACCATCTGTTGACCTGTAGTTTACCATCTGTTGACCTGTAGTTTACCATCTGCTGACCTGTAGTTTACCGGCTGCTGACCCGTAGTTTACCATCTGTTGACCCGTAGTTTACCATCTGTTGACCCTTAGTTTACCATCTGTTGAACCGTAGTTTACCATCTGTTGACCTGTAGTTTACCATCTGTTGACCCTTAGTTTACCATCTGTTGAACCGTAGTTTACCATCTGTTGACCAGTAGTTTACCGGCTGCTGACCCGTAGTTTACCATCTGTTGACCAGTAGTTTACCGGCTGCTGACCCGTAGTTTACCATCTGTTGACCAGTAGTTTACCGGCTGCTCGCCCCTCAGACTCGCCCCGCCCAGCGGACACGGAGGTGGAGCTCCGCTTCCAGCAGTGCTGTCGGTACCTGGAGCTCAACGAGCAGCTGCAGGAGACGCGTGGTCGGCTGCAGCTGCAGAGGGAGGAGCTACAGGTGGTCGGGGAGCAGCTGGACAGAGACCTGGCCAAGGTCAAAGGTCAAGCTCTCGACTAGACACTTCCTGCTGTCACAGACTCTCCTCCTTCTGACTCACTGAAGCAGGACAAACAGAGTGCCTGACCTCTGACCCCACAGTTCAAACACCTGTGTGTGTGTGTGTGTGTGTGTGTGTGTGTGTGTGTGTGTGTGTGTGTGTGTGTGTGTGTGTGTGTGTGTGTGTGTGTGTGTGTGTGTGTGTGGGCTACTTCACAATAAAAGCCTCATGCTGATTCACCAGAGAGAAGCTTTTAATGTGAAACACAGGAAGTGTTCAGCAGTAAAATGATGACTCTGCAAGTTTTATGATCAATTAACAGATAATCAGTTGATTTTCCAGAACACTGAACACGTTACATACATGAAATATACGTCATATATCACGTCTACTGCACACGCTAATCAATTCTGTAATCAATTGATTTCATAATTTTAGTTCAAATTTAATGATTTGAAAGATAAAATGAATGAATAACAAACTACCACAATGTGAAGTGATGTTAAGATTTATTTTTTCTTGGAAAAACCTTCATTCACGTTAATAAATGTTAATATTTATGGAGGGAAAACATAAACTAAGTTATGATTAAATGAAATCATCAGAAACAAAATACTTCTTATAGGTGTTTTTGTTCTTCTTTTTTTTTCAAAATAAATTGGCGAGTCTAATAATATATTAGTATATTTAATCAGTATAATTAAATGGTGCAAAACATTTTTCTTAATGAAATATTTCCGGCTCTGACAGCTGTGATGTCTGTTAGAGGCTCTAAAAAGTCATTTTACTCCATCTGAACATCGTGTATTTCAAAAATAAAGCTTTGCTACAAGACGTGCTCCTGAGTTCGGGCTTTTATTTTGAAACGTGAGCGGAAGTGATGTTTTCCGTCTGTCGACGCGTCATCAGCGGAGCCGCCTGTCAGTGAAGGACTGAACAACCTGCATCTGACGAGTGAACATGGGGCCGACAGGTGAGTCCCGGCGGGTGTTTCTGACGGTGGTAATGTGACATGTACCGAATGGTCCATGGCGGGTCCGGTACCGATCACCGGTACCGATCACCGGCTCTGTTGGAGCTAACGATAACTTGGCTAGCTGCGCCGCTGCACGCTAACACCGGACCCGTTAATCCAGCCTCACCGGGAGGCTCGTGTCAGCCAGCTGGCGGTTCACTGCACAGTAACCGAGAGAAACTCCGTGTTTTAGGTTCGTGTCTCCTTCCGGTTCGGTCTGGTCCATTTCCAGGGTTTTGTAGCATGTTAGCTCCGCCAGTACAGGACAGAAGGGAAAATGGCCGCGCCGAACTCCTTCTAAAAATCTGTCCATTTAAAGTTCGTCCTGCTCGCGGCCCAAAGCGCCCCGTGGTTCCGAAACTCAACACTTCTTCTGAATGCTCTCAATCTGCTTATGAATTCGGCACCCAAATAAAACCAACACAACACTCCTAATGGCGCTGCGGGGCCGTGTTGTTGTTGGGGAACCACACTGGGCCCGACAGGATTCGGTTCTGTCCGACCCACTGACGTCACATGTTTCAGATGGGATCTGCAGTTGAATGTTTTGCAGATATTTTGAGTGAACTTCTGTCCAGAGCTTGCAGTTCCCAGTCAGTGTATGCAGATGTTTTATGTCAGTAAAAGGCCTGAAGATGGAAGAGCTGAAACAGCAGGAGCCGAAGTTTGAACGTATTTTTAATGTTTTGTAAGAAAAAGATCAAATGAGATCAGGATTTTTAACTTTGTTCGCCAATAAATCCTTTATTTTTAATTCACATTAATGAGCATCACTGTGAGTCTGACAGTTGTTTTCCCCCCGGTGGGCCCCCCCCCCCGGTGGCCCCCCGGTGGCCCCCCTGAGTTCCAGCCTGTCAGCAGCTGCAGGTCTGTTCTGATATTGTTCAGGAACTCTTCTATTTGTTTTTATAGATTTTACGTCACGTGTTGACCCATCGACATCTCGTGGTTAATATGAATTAAATACTCTTGATAATTGTTGGAGTATTTAAAGCCGTTATTGAGGGACGGTGTGGATGTGACAGGAAACACCGAGAGGTTCCCGTTACCTAGGAGACGACATGTCACCAAAAAGTTCAAAACAAACAAATTCATGAATAAAACGGTGAAAACAACAGTTTATTTATGATGTTACAAAACCTGCTGACAGATGAACTCTCAGTAATACAGCAGGTCAGTTAAAACTATTTTTATGTTCGTTATTTCAAAATACATTTTATTATTTTAATTTTTATCTAAAAAAAGATCAAAGTAGTTGATTGATTATTAAAGTAGTTTGTGGCTGATAGTTGTTGCTGCAATGTTTTATAACTGGAGGCTGAGTGACTTCTAATGTCCTCTCCCCTTCCTCCCCCCTCCACCCCCTTCCTCTCCTCTCCTTCCCGGTCCTCTCCCCTCCTCTCCTCCCCCGTCCCCTCCCCTCCTCCCCCGTCCTCTCCCATCCTCCCCCGTCATCTCCCCTCCCCTCCTCCCCCGTCCTCTCCCATCCTCCCCCGTCATCTCCCCTCCCCTCCTCCCCCGTCCTCTCCCCTCCTCTCCCGTCCTCCTCCCCCGTCCTCTCCCGTCCTCCTCCCACCTCCTCTCCCCTCTCCTCCCCCGTCCCAGGTGAGGTGGTGTTTGGCAGCCCGGTGCCGGTCTGCTCTGAGAACCGTCTGCGGTGGGAACTGAACCCGGATCAGATCCAGCAGATGTCCGACGAGCTCGTCTCCAACACTAAGAAGGTGTACGACGTGGTCGGAGCGCTGGAGCTGGACGACGTCACCTTCGAGAACACGCTGAAGGCTCTCGCTAACGTGGAGGTGGAGTACACCGGTCAGTGTCCACCAATCAGCTGCTCCGGTTTACAGCAGGTGGACAATATGTCCTCTGAAGGCTGTCCGCACGGAGCGTTTCTGTTTTAGAAGGTTTTTAATGACGTCAGTAGGAGTGCAGGTCTGAAGGAGACATGTGGACGTGGACTGTCCTGCAGGGGGCGCTCCGGTCCTTGTTTATGACACAAGTAATTCTGGTTTTAATCGTTCCGTCATACGTGAAACTTTATCCACCATGACGTTAAACGAGTCTTTAAAAGTCTCACGTTCAGTCTGAGAAGCTGCAGAAAGTCACGTCACGCTAAAGTTTGATTTAAGATGTAATATTAGAACCGACGACTTTAAACTGTTAAAAACCTAAAATGGGTCAGAAACCGAATGGACCTCTGAACTGAGCCGCTGCGCGTCACCGGGACGGTTCTCCTGCTTCCAGATTCTTCTACAGCGTGAATGTAAAGAGGTCGGACATGCGGTCTGGTTGAGGAGGTGGGCGGCGGGGTGGGGTGGGGTGGGGGGGGGGGGCATTGTGATCGCCCAGTGAAGCGCTGACTCAGCAGAATCAGTCTGCGCTGCTCACGACTCAGCAGTTTGTAGGGAAATCAGCTGAACCAGCTGCTGCTGCCACAAAAGAGACGCACGCTTTGTTTGCAGCTGTTTGCAGGAACAATGAAGAGGTGATAAATGAACATTATAAAACAATAAATCAAAATCACGGGATGATTGGAGACTGAAATCAAAGATATAACAAAGAAAACGATGTCAAAGTTTTCAGAAACGAGGCACAAAATCCAAACTACAGACAGAAAATCACACGAAAGTATATTCAAATATTCTGAGTCGATCGTTTGAGACAGTTTGTTAAAAATTTAAATGATTATAAATGTTAGATTACAAGAAATAAACTCCAACAGAAGCTTTGTTCATGACAGAAAAATACAGAAAATCCTCAAAGTGTTGAACGGAAGTGAGATCAAACAAACTGATGACATCACACGATAAATAATTCATTAAAATATTCTTTAATCCTCCTGATGGATCAATGAAGCAGGAAATCTACTACAGTTTAACCACGAACCAGCTGGATGCTTTATTCATTATTATTATTAAAAAATGTAATTAATCTGCAACTATTTTGATATTTGAAAAGTTGTTTGAGTATTTTTTTGGGGGCAAAACCGTCAAATATTTTTGTCTGTAGCTTCTAAAATATGAAAAATTCGGACAATAATTATTTTGGCGTTTGTAACAATTATATTCACATTTTGGATTTAAACATTCAACGATGTTTCTATGGTGTCTCTTCTGCCTCGCCCCGCCCACATTTTGTCGGACCCCGCCTTTCTTAAATATGACCTCACCCCTTTTTTGGAGTCCACTTTGACATGTAACCCCGCCTCATTTTATACGTGACCCCGTCTTACTCTGCCCCCCTCTAATCTGACCCCGCCCCTGTATTGACTGACCCCGCCCCTCTCTGTCTCAGTCCGGAGGAACATGCTGGACTTCCCGCAACACGTTTCTCCAAGTAAGGAGGTGCGGACGGCGAGCACCGACGCTGACAAATGTCTGTCCGAGTTCGACGTGGAGATGAGCATGAGGGAGGACGTCTACCAGAGGATCGTCGCGCTGGAGGTGAGCCGGCCACCAATCAGCACACGGACGATGAGCGGTGGACACGCCCCCTTAGTCCGTATTTAACCGTGGAGTGTGTAGAGAGGCGGGTCTTCAGGTGTTCAGCTTCCTGTCTGTGTTTCCGTCCACAGAAGAAGGTGGATGCTGAGAGTCTGTCTCCGGAGGCGAAGCGCTACATGGAGCGGCTGATCAAGCTGGGCAACAGGAACGGCCTCCACCTGCCTAAAGAGACACAGGAGGTGAGTTCAACCGGTCCTCGGCCCCGCCTCCTGCGGCACGATGCGGGATGTCCATCACTCACCGCGTCCCAAACGGACCAATCACACGTCCTCTGTCTTCCCTCTGCTCCGACAGGAGATCAAGACCATCAAGAAGAAGCTGAGCAACCTGTGCATCGACTTCAACAAGAACCTGAACGAGGACACCACCAGCCTGTCCTTCAGCCGGGACCAGCTAGGTGAGTCCTCTGGTGGGATTTACTTGGGTGGTGGTGGTGCTGCTGGGGGTGGTGGTGGTGTGCTGCTGCTGGTGGGGGTGCTGGTGGTGGTGGTGCTGCTGCTGGTGGTGGTAGTGGTGCTGCTGCTGGTGGTGGTGGTGGTGCTGCTGGTGGTGGTGGTGGTGGTGGTGGTGCTGCTGGTGGTGGTGGTGGTGGTGTGCTGTAAACAGCAGTGTTCCCTGTTTCCCAGGCGGCCTCCCTGAGGACTTCCTGAGTTCTCTGGAGAAGGACGGCGACCAGCTGAAGGTCACCCTGAAGTACCCACACTACTTTCCCACCATGAAGAAGTGCTTCGTCCCAGAAACACGCAGGAAGCTGGAGGAGGCCTTCAACTCCCGCTGCAAGGAGGTGAGTCTGAAACAGCTGAAGCCCCGCCCACTTCTCTAGAGACCGAAGCGTGTTCCTGATGTTCCGTGTGCTTGCAGGAGAACTCGAGGATCCTGAAGGAGCTGATGGACCTCCGGGCTCAGAAGAGTTCTCTGCTCGGCTTCAGTACTCACGCAGACTTCGTCCTGGAGATGAACATGGCCAAATCTGGGAAGAAGGTGGCCGGCTTCCTGGGTGAGTCCTGCACTGACTCCTCCCTCTCCTCTGATCCCTCCTCTATCCCGTATCTCCTCCCACTCCTCTTTCTCCTCCCCCTCCCCTGACTCCTCCCCCTTGCTGTTTCAGAGGAGCTGGCCCGGAAGCTGAAGCCTCTGGGTGATGAAGAGCGAGCGGTCATCCTCAAGCTGAAGGAGAAGGAGTGTCAGAAGAGAAATCTGCCGTTCACCGGAGAGCTGCACGCCTGGGACACCCGCTACTTCATGACCCAGGTAGGAGAGCAGGGCATTGTGGGTAATGTAGTTTAATCAGCCTGAGATGGACTGATGGAGATGTTTGATGTTTCCTCTTTTTTTTTAACTGTGTCGTCCTCTCCTCCTTCCTGCCCTGTCCTCCCCCTCTTCCTCCTTCCCCCCCTCCCCCCCAGGTGGAGGAGACCCAGTACGCGGTGGATCAGAACCTGTTGAAGGAGTACTTTCCGATGGAGGTGGTGACTCAGGGTCTGCTGGACATCTACCAGGAGCTGCTGGGTTTGTCCTTCGAGCTGGTGGGCGGAGCCTCCGTGTGGCACCCCGACGTCACTCTGTACTGCGTGAAGGAACGAGGCAGCGGCCAGGTGGTCGGCCAGTTCTACCTGGACCTGTACCCCCGGTCAGAACCGCTTTTATTCTGAAAAACCTGACTTCCTGTAACGGGTCAGATATCTGGATGAAATAACTTAAATCCTCCGTCAGGTCATCGACTCCACAACAACAACAAAATAAACAATTTAGATGAAATGTAAATAAATGGAGGTTGAAGTTGTGGGCGGAGCCAGTTCACAGGAAGCTGTCCTCCCCGCAGATCCATTCTGTGTTTCGCGCCCAGCTGGATCTGCCGGACAGCCCCGTGTTTGTAGTGTGTAGTTGTGTTGTAGTGTGTAGTTGTGTTGTAGTGTGTAGTTGTTTGTAGTGTGTAGTTGTGTTGTAGTGTGTAGTTGTTTGTAGTGTGTAGTGTTGTAGTGTGTAGTTTGTTGTGTGTAGTTGTTTGTAGTGTGTAGTTGTTTGTAGTGTGTAGTTGTGTTGTAGTGTGTAGTTGTTTGTAGTGTGTAGTTGTGTTGTAGTGTGTAGTTGTGTTGTAGTGTGTAGTTGTGTTGTAGTGTGTAGTTGTTTGTAGTGTGTAGTTGTGTTGTAGTGTGTAGTTGTTTGTAGTGTGTAGTTGTGTTGTAGTGTGTAGTTGTGTTGTAGTGCGTAGTTGTTTGTAGTGTGTAGTTGTTTGTAGTGTGTAGTTGTGTTGTAGTGTGTAGTTGTGTTGTAGTGTGTAGTTGTTTGTAGTGTGTAGTTGTGTTGTAGTGTGTAGTTGTTTGTAGTGTGTAGTTGTGTTGTAGTGTGTAGTTGTTTGTAGTGTGTAGTTGTGTTGTAGTGTGTAGTTGTGTTGTAGTGTGTAGTTGTTTGTAGTGTGTAGTTGTTTGTAGTGTGTAGTTGTGTTGTAGTGTGTAGTTGTTTGTAGTGTGTAGTTGTGTTGTAGTGTGTAGTTGTGTTGTAGTGTGTAGTTGTTTGTAGTGTGTAGTTGTGTTGTAGTGTGTAGTTGTGTTGTAGTGTGTAGTTGTTTGTAGTGTGTAGTTGTGTTGTAGTGTGTAGTTGTGTTGTAGTGTGTAGTTGTGTTGTAGTGTGTAGTTGTGTTGTAGTGTGTAGTTGTTTGTAGTGTGTAGTTGTGTTGTAGTGTGTAGTTGCGTGTCTCTGAGCGGCTCTGTGTCGCCCCCTGCAGGGAGGGGAAGTACGGCCACGCCGCCTGCTTCGGCCTGCAGCCCGGCTGTCTGCTGCCCGACGGCACGCGGCAGATGTCGGTGGCGGCGATGGTGGCCAACTTCAGCAAGCCGACGGCCGACGCCCCGTCGCTGCTGCAGCACGACGAGGTGGAGACGTACTTCCACGAGTTCGGCCACGTCATGCACCAGCTCTGCGCCGAGGTCAGCCGGCGTCCGGACGCTTCGACCGCTCGCAGCGCGTCCGGTCCGGTCGAGCCTCAGCTGTGCGTCTGTTGTGTTGCAGGCCGACTACGCCATGTTCAGCGGGACGCACGTGGAGCGCGACTTCGTGGAGGCGCCGTCTCAGATGCTGGAGAACTGGGTCTGGGAGAAGGAGCCGCTGCAGAGGATGTCCAAGCACTACAAGACCGGCAAGCCCATCCCCGAAGAGCTGCTGGACAAACTCATCAAGTCCCGCCTGGCCAACACCGGTACGTCTCCGTCACGGTGATCGTGGAGGACGGAGGACGGAACATGTGACATGTGACGTGTGACTCCTGCAGGGCTGTTCAACCTGAGGCAGATCGTTCTGGCCAAAGTGGACCAGGCGCTGCACACCAGGACCGGACTGGACCCGGCTGAGGAGTTTGGACGCCTCTGTCAGGACGTCCTGGGGATCCCCACCTCACCAGGTCACACACACACACACACACACACACACACACACACACACACACACACACACACACACACACACACACACACACACACACACACACACACACACTCTCTCTCTCTCTCTCTCTCTCTCTCTCTCTCTCTCTCTCTCTCTCTCTCTCTCTCTCTCTCTCTCTCTCTCTCACACACACACACACACACACACACACACATAGAGCTTTCAAATAGAGTTTAATTTAATCTGATCCATGTTTTTAGTGATTAATTAATAATAATGAATTTGGTTTGTCAGATTTGGAAAGTTAAAGAAATAAAAACTAACTGATTAAATTAGTTTTTTACATAAACATCTGAACATGTTTTATTTGAGCTTTTTTTTTTTTTATGACAAACTGCCTGTTTACAAAAGTAAATCTCTGCGACCTTTGACCCCCTCCTCTTCGCCCTGAAGGAACCAACATGCCGGCGACCTTCGGGCACCTGGCCGGCGGCTATGACGCTCAGTACTACGGCTACCTGTGGAGCGAGGTGTTCTCCATGGACATGTTCTACGCTCGCTTCAAACAGGAGGGAATCATGAACCCGAAGGTCAGCCTCAGGCCACGCCCCCTTCAGTTCTGTGTCGTTTCAGTCAGACGCGTTGGTGTGACGATCACAGATCGTTACGGTGGTCCTCTTGTTGTGAATATTAATCATTTCATTTATTCTGACTGATTTTGACTTGCCGTCTCCTGATTGGTCCTCCAGGTGGGTCTGGATTACAGGAAGTTCATCTTGCGGCCCGGCGGCTCCCAGGACGCCACCGAGATGCTGAGGAACTTCCTCGGGCGGGAACCCAAACAAGAAGCGTTCCTTCTGAGTAAAGGACTAACGGTGGAGCTGGGCAGCACGCCCTGTCCCTGCTGATCAACCACAGCAGCAGGCTCCGCCCCCCAGCAGTAACACAGACAACAATGGACTGAGGTTTTCTAGAAAAAACAAACTGTAACATGGAATAAAACGACCTGTGAAAAACATGATCTGATGGGATTTCTATGTCTGAATATCTGACGTTACTTTACTGAACCTGAGCAGGATCTTGTCCTTTCAAAATAAAACACGAACCAAATGTGAACAGTGTCCAGAAACAATGTTTATTATTTTTTTTTAAAACAATACAAAATTATAACTGTCCTATGGAGGACAGTGTTCCTGTAGTTCCCATCTCTGCCTGAAGAGGACAGTGTTTCTGTAGTTCCCATCTCTGTCTGTAGAGGACAGTGTTCCTGTAGTTCCCGTCTTTGTCTGTAGAGGACAGTGTTCCTGTTTTTCCCTTCTCTGCCTGTAGAGGACAGAAGTTTGATCTCTACAAGACATTTTTTTTATAACTTGTCACATGACAAAATATCAGAAAACATATCTTTAAGATTTTTGTGTATTTTGGGTTCAAATGTCTTCAGTAATTAAGATAAAACAGTTGAATATATAAATGTGACTCAAATGTATGAAGTAGCATTAAATGTAAAATAGAAGTAGCTCCTAACCCGAATTAACGTACGAGTTGTTTCCCATCTGGAGCCGAAGATGTGGCGTCCTCTGAGAGCTGCGTGTCAACAGCTTTCCAAAAAAAACAGCCTGAAGGTGAAACTGCACCGATCAACACAACACGTTAAAAAAACCAGCCGAACCGCATCAACACGTTACTGTCGGTCTGCGTGAGCAGGACAGATTTCTTAATGATGTAAACTCGCAGCAGAACGATGATCACTCACTGACGTCTGATTTCAACAAATTACTGTCGCTCATTAATTTAACTTTCCAGAAGCAGCTTATTTACGGTTGGAAGCGGAAGGAGAGATTTAAGAATAGTAAGTTCTGAACCACGCTGGCTTTTCTCCTTTTAATCTAGTAATATATCATATTTATCTCCTTAACTGGTGAAAAAGGTTGTGAATTATTTATTGAATTTGGTTTAAATGTTCTGGATCCTGGTGAAACTCAAACACCTGTATGATGTCAGAGGTTTGTAACTGTCTGTACACTTCTGTTGTCCTCATTAGTCCTCAGCGTAATTAGCACTGAGCTGCAGCTGTGAACAGTGGCTCCCCGAAGGGCCCCCCGAAGGGCTCCCCGAAGGGCCCCCCAACTGGCCCCCCGACGGGCCCCCCGACTCCCAATGGCCCTCTCGGTAAACACTCAGCTGAGAAGACTCCGGCAGGTCAGAGCGTTCGATGTGTGATTCACTGGAAACAGAGAAACAGGATTTCTTTAAAGGAACATTACAACATTCTTGGGAAATCCTCTTCCTCTTTCTAACTTATTTCCAACCAACTGTTTGTTAGTTGTTTCTCTGAAATTTGATCATAAATACATGCAGTCGAAACGCAGAAAAAGGTCCACAAAACATCAGGAAAAGTTTCTACACTTGCAGAGATGGAAAACTTTCCATTACATGCCAACACGCCACCGGGCCGCTCTGCAGTCAGCTGGGTTTACTTAGTTCAGACTTCCTGTTGAAGCTACTCAACAGCTGAAGTTAGCAGCTAACTCTAACAAGACCTTGAAACTGTTTTCGTAAATGAGTCGATTGTTTTTATTTGTTAATCAATTTCTGAACTTCCAGAAAACAGTGAAAAATGTCAGTAACGATAATGTTTCAGTTTAGTAGTTTAAAGTTCACTGAAGGATGAAACCAGGTTTGGTTTCAGACTCGGTGGCTCCAGGTGGACTTGATGACAACAACAGTCAAAGCGCCTGAAGCTCTGCAGGAAGAAGTCTTGTGGGAGGACCGGTTGTCCTGGAGGAAAGTCTCAGAGGACACCGACAGGGAGGGAGGATCCGACAGCTGAAGAAGAAGAAGAAGAAGAAGACGAAGACGAAGAAGACGAAGAGGTGTCAGAGTGTGGTGTCAGACTGAAGATGATGGCGGAGGGTCCGGCAGCATCAGGAGGAGGAAGAGGAGGAAGAGGAGGAAGAGGAGTGTTTGGCCGGCAGGATGTCCTAAGAGGCCAAACCGACGGAGCTGAGAGGATGAAGAGCAACATGATCCGAGTGTTCATCAGCTCCACGTTCACAGGTCAGATTAACTCCACGTGATGCAGGACTCTGAAAACAGCAAGACATTAAACCTCCGACACGATGTTAAGATATTCTTATCTTTGTTCTTAATGCTGCACAGAACAATAGTTCATGTTGGATTTAAAGATCTTATAGAAATCTATGTAATAAATTAGCAAAAGAAAAGGAAAAAAAAAGATCCGTTCATTTGCATCGTGACAGTTTACTCCAGAAATAATAAATAAATGATTTCTTTGAATATTTTTCTTCCTTTTTTCTTGTCAACAACTAGAAAGTTACATCTTTTGTAGAAAATGTACAAAACACAGTTCAAAATGCAAAGTGCTGAATAATTCAAAGTTAATTAAGTCATCGACCGTAACGACAGTAAAACTCCTGAATAACTTGAAATCAGATCTTTTTTTTTTCCCTTCACGTCTACGTGTCATTCATTTCCCTGATTTGTGTTTGTGTTCAGATATGAGCAGCGAGAGGAAAGTCCTGCTGGAGAAAGCTTACCCGGAGGTCCTGTCCTTCTGCCGCGGTCGTGGCCTGGTGTTCGAGGTCAGCAACTCCACAACAAAACAAACAAACCTCCGAATATTTTCATGTTTTAATATAAAAGGTTGTCGACTACGACCCAAAAATGAGACGCGAATGTGTGATTGAAAAGAAATAAGTTGACGACAGTAAAAGTCGAGCTTTAATTTCAAATTCTACAGAGCATTTGCTGCTATGGTTTTATTTTGAAGGGCATAGGTTTCCCATGATGCAGCGCGTGTGTAGTAGCTGTTAGCTGTCAGCGTTGTCATGACAATAACAACCAAAACTGATGTCACATCAGTAGTTTGCTCCCATTGATTTAATGCACCAATGTTTGTCTTTTAATTTAATTCAAGATAAGTCAGACTTTTTATTTAAGATAAGCCTGACTTTATTTAAATGAAGAAAAGTCCATTCTTTTAAAATTAATTCTAGATTTTTGTTCATTTCATTTTTAAACAGTGCATGAATTGTTTTTGTTTTTTTCAAATAAACTAAATTTGAGTGGAATCACTGTTATTTGACTGATGACCAGCTGTCACTCAAACACTCCGACTCGACCTCTGACGGTCCACGTGGAGTCAGGTGACCCGTTTTCAGAGAATCTCCCACACAGCTGTAACCCAGGCTGATGTGTCCAGGTGGTGGACCTGCGTTGGGGGATCCGAAGCGTCCCGTCTGGAGACCACGAGGCCCGCGAGGTCTTCCTGCAAGAGATCCAGAGCTGTCGGAGGATTTCAGCCGGTCCCGCGTTCATTGTGAGTGTTTCACATTTTACGTAAAATGGTTTTGTTGGACTTTCGGTTCATTCATTCTTCTTCTCTTTTCTTTCCCGTCCGGGCCCCGAAGGCTCTGCTGGGGAACCGGTACGGCCACCGAGCTCTTCCTCGTCTCCTCCCGGAGAAACAGTTCGAAGTTCTTTTGTCCAAACTTTCCAAAGACCCTGAAGGCGTCAAGCTGCTGAATCAGTGGTTCCTAAAGGACGATAACGCGGTCCCGCCCACCTATGTCCTCCAGCCAATCACAGCTCACTTCCCCCACTACGGTGACCTTCGACCTGAGAGCGGGCAGCAGCACGACAACAGCGTCGTCTCCTGGCGCCTCGCCGAGACTCAGCTGTTGAAGCTGCTTCGATCCGCCGCCGCCGCCGCCGAGACATCCGGGGACATTACGGCGGAGCAGAAACAGGTGTTCTACACATCAGGTCAGAGACGTCCCGTTCAGCTCGGTGTCTCCGGTGTCTGTCTCCGCTGTCTGTCTCCGGTGTCTGTCTCCAGTGTCTGTCTCCAGTGTCTCCGGTGTCTCAGGTGTCTCCTTTGTCTCCGGTGGAGTCTCAGTGTCCTCTATCTCTCCTCCGCAGTAACAGAGCGGGAGTTCGAGGAAGGTTTGTGGACGGATGACCGCCGGTCGTCCGCCCTGCTCTTCGTCCGAGAGATCCCCCGCCAGCGGGCGCGGGACGGTCCCCGACGTCTCGCCAAGTTCAGGGACGTGACCCTCGACGGGCTTCTGGACGCCGAAGCTCAGGGACTCCTCGCCGAGCTGAAGTCGCGGCTCTACGGCACGTCGCAGAAGATCCTCAACCTGCACTGCGTGGAGCTCAGGAAAGGCGGCGTGGACCCGAAGCGCAGAGAGCACGCTCAGTACCTGGACGCCGTCTGCGAGCAGTTCGTCTCACAGATGAAGCGCCGGATCGAAGCGGCGGTGGATTCGCCGGCTGAGGAGCGGCGGAGGAAGATGTGGGGAAGCACGGAGGAAGACAAGGAGGACGTGTTGGTCGAAGAGGTGACGCGGAACGTCGCCGTGAGCGCCGAGCTCTGCGAAGGTCTCCACGGCAGGGAGGGGCTTCTGGGGAAGCTCTGCCTCGCCATGTGGGAGTCAACCAACCTCCGTCACAGCCCGCTGGTCGTCCATGGCGACGCCGGGATGGGGAAGACGGCGCTGCTCTGCAAACTGGCCCAGGAGACGCGGAGCGTCCTGGACGGCGGCGCCGTGGTGGCGATCCGGCTGCTGGCAGCTCGTCATCCTCAGAGACCCGACGTGGACCGCGTCCTCCACAGCGTCTGCCTCCAGGTGTGTCTGGCCTGCGGTCTGACTCCGCCCTCTCCGCTGACGGCCGACACTCACCTAGATCTGCTGCGGTTCTTCACGACGCTCCTGGCCGACGTTTCCCGGACGGGGAACACGCTGCTCATCATCCTGGACTCTCTGGACCAGCTCGCAGACCAACATCACGCCCACAAGCTGCGCTGGCTGCCCGCCGACGTCCCGCCCAACGTCCACCTGGTCGTCTCCATGGACACCAACAGCGAGGCGTTCGCCAGCGTGCGGCTGAAGCTGGACAGTTTGGGGAGCTTCTTCGAGGTGGAGCGTTTGTCTCGCGACGAGGACGAACACATCGTGGATTCGTACCTGCGAGCGTCCCGGCGAGCGTTGACCGGCGAGCAGCGCGGCGCCGTGCTGCGGAGCGTCGACACGACCGGATGTCCGCTGCACCTGCGGCTGACGCTGTCGGCGGCCAAACGCTGGACGTCCTTCACGCCGCTGACCGAGCTGCGCCTGGGCGCCAGCGCACAGGAAATGATGTCACAGCTCTTCCTGGGGCTGGAAGAGAAACATGGGAAGGAGCTGGTGGGCGGGGCTTTGGGATACATGGCTTTGGCGAGGTGAGGTGATGGTCACGCGGGAATCGGTTATTGATGTTGTTGTTGTTGTTGTTGTTGTGAAACCATGACATCATCCTCTGACCACAGGGAAGGCCTGCTGGAGGCGGAGCTGCGTGATGTCATGTCCCTGGACGATGACATCATCAGGGAGGTGTACAGGTATTCCCTCCCTCCGACCCCCTCGCTGATCCGGCTGCCCCCCCTCCTCTGGGCTCGGCTCAGACGGGACCTCGAGGACCAGCTGGAGGAGCGGTGGACCGGCGGAGTCGCTGCCATCGCCTTCAACAGCCGGTAAAAAACAAACGCAAATAATTGATCACTGATTGAGTCTCTTTGATCCTGAAGCTCCGCCTCCAGTGAAGAAGACGTAAAACAGAGACATCCTCCTTCTTCTGGAATAATGTTCTGTTTCTGTTCAGGCGTCTGTCTGAGTCTGTTTCTGCCCGTTACCTGACATCGGAGCGGCGGGGGCGGAGCCTCAGGATCCTGGCCGAGTACTTCCTGGGTCAGTGGGCGGGGAAACTGAAGCCGGCGACTCTGCCGGGTTTGTCGCTGCTGCTTTCCGACAGAAAGGTACCGACGGAGGTGGAAACATTAAAGTCACACATGAGCGCACAATAAATAACAAGAGGAAGGTTAATAGAGGTTTTTCAAATTTTCAAATGAATTGATCTGATAGATCATCATTCCGTCAATCAAACTGATGATCGATGAGGAAACATTTCATTTGTCTGTTGTTGTAGAAACCGAAATGTAATTTGAAGCTGACTGTGGAGGAGACTTCCTGTGTGTCGACGCTGCTTTCTGATTGGTTCTGTGCTGTTGAAGGTCCCGCCCCAGCCGCTGTGGTTTGCTCCGGGATTGGCTAACATCAGGAAGCTCCAGGAGCTGCCCTATCACCTGCTGCATGCCGGCCTGTGGGAGGAGCTAAAACAGGAAGTCATCGGTAAGATGAAGAGGATAGGAGTATTCCCAGTATTCCCAGTATTCCCAGTATTCCCACTGTTCCCATTCTGCTGATCGGTGGCTCTGTGTTTCCAGGCAGCGCTGAGTGGCTGTACTGTAAGAGCCGGGTTTGTGGGGTGTCCAGTGTGATCCTGGACCTGGACCAATGCTCCCAGTACATGGACTGCACTGAGAGCGGTCTGGTCCGAGACGCTCTGGTTCTGATCAAACACACTCTGGACTTCCTGGACGGTCACATGGGTCAGTTTGATTCATTCATTCAGGTTCACCGACGGGTTTCTATCAGAGTTCTACTCAAAGTAAAGTCGGGGGATTCTGTCGTTGCAGACGTGTCTCTGTTTTACTCTGAGCTGTTGGCCCGCCTCTCCTCGCTGGCTGCTGCCTTCCCCGCTGTGATTGGCCGGCTGTGCAGCCAGTGTGAGGAGTGGTTACTGACGAGTCCGGAGCCGATCCTCATCCCGAAGAGCAGCTTCCTGCAGCCGCCAGGGGGGGCGCTGCAGCACACACTGACTGCACTGCAGGGAGGTCGGACTGAGCGACTGGATGGATGGATAGATGGATGGATGAGGGATGGATGGAGGGATGGATGAGGGATGGATGGATGGATGGAGGGATGGACGGATGGATGGATAGATGGATGGATGGATGAGGGATGGATGGAGGGATGGATGGATGGACGGACGGACGGAGGGATGGATGGACGGATGGATGGATGGATGGAGGGATGGACGGATGGATGGATGGATGGATGGATGGATGGATGGATGGATGAGGGATGGATGGAGGGATGGATGGATGGACGGACGGACGGACGGACGGACGGAGGGATGGATGGATGGATGGATGGATGGATGGATGGACGGACGGACGGACGGACGGACGGACGGAGGGATGGATGGACGGACGGATGGATGGACGGACGGACGGACGGACGGACGGACGGAGGGATGGATGGACGGATGGATGGACGGACGGACGGACGGAGGGATGGATAGAGATGGATTGATGGTTTTGAAGCTGTACAGACCCTGAAGGTTGGTCGTGTCCTCAGGTGTCATCTGCATGGACGTCAGCGTGGCGGCGAAGCTGCTGGCTGCAGGTTCAGATGACGGCGTGTTGGCGGTCTGGAGCCTCGTGGACAGACAGCTGGTCCACACGCTGCTGGGACACACAGGTCCACACCACACCTCATAATATGAATAATAATAAGAACAACATTATAATAATAATGAAATGTTTTGTGTAATTTCTTGTGCAGCTGCTGTCCTGTCCGTCAGGCTGATTGACAGCTCCGCCCACTGCCTCTCATTGGCTGCTGACGGCTCCCTGAGGAGGTGGAGCCTGACGAACGGCCAACAGCTGCTCTGCGTCCAGGAGGCGGTGCCCGTCGACTCCGCCCCTTCATCCGTCCACCTCCACCTGTCGGAGCAGCTGCTCTTCGTTTACACCAGAACTCAGGTACCGCTGCAGGTGTTCTGAAAAACCCGACGCTTCCACTTCATTGAGAGTTTCACATCCCCCTCGTCGTTGCAGGTGAAGGTGTGGAGGCTGGAGGGGGCGGAGCTCCACCTCAGCGGTGGTGACGAGGCCCCGCTGGTTCTGGGGGTTCTGGGAGAATCTGCGGTGGTTCTGTGTGACTCCGGTCGGGTCCGAATCTCTCATCTGGTCAGTCGGACTCCAACTGAGACGCAGCTGGAAACATCTGGGAGGCGTCTGACTCCGGTGAACTGGGTCTCGTTGCCCAGACGTGGGAAAGTGTTGGTGGTGTCTGACGACGGGTTCCTCCACCAGGTGTGTTTATGTTTAATCTTTACTGACAGCTGGTTTTTAAAGGATTTTTATAATGTTTAACTTCCTGTGTGCAGATTTCCAGGACCGGTCGACACACAGCTGCTGAGTTTCCTCTGATTCCTTCTTTACTTTCAGTCACTGAGGACGAAAAAATCCTGTTAACTGGTACGACAGCCGTTTCTGTCCTTTCTGACCGGGACGTAGAAACCGGTCCGGTCCGGTTCTGGGACCCGGGTTCATGTAAACGTCCTGATCCGTTTGTATCGTCTGCAGGCAGCGAGCGGACTCTGAGTCTCTTCAACATCAGCAGCGACTCTGTGGACAGATTCCTCGACCTCCAGCACGATGACAGCGTTTTATCCGCCTGCATCTCTTCAGACGGTCGGCGGCTCGCCTCCGGAGCCGCCGACCAACTCATCCGAGTACGACGAGGAGAGAATCTACAATCTAGAATCTAGAAACTAGAATATAGAAACTAGAATCTACAATCTAGAAACTAGAATCTACAATCTAGAAACTAGAATCTAGACTCTACAATCTAGAAACTAGAATCTACAATCTAGAATCTAGAAACTAGAATCTACAATCTAGAATCTAGAAACTAGAATCTACAATCTAGAAACTAGAATCTAGAAACTAGAATCTACAATCTAAAAACTAGAATCTAGAAACTAGAATCTACAATCTACAATCTAGAAACTAGAAAATAGAAACTAGAATCTACAATCTAGAAACTAGAATCTACAATCGAGAATCTAGAAACTAGAATCTACAATCTAGAAACTAGAATCTACAATCTAGAAACTAGAATCTACAATCTAGAAACTAGAATCTACAAACTAGAATCTAGAAACTAGAAGCAGACAGGCTAGAATCAGGATGTTATTGTGAAGGAGCTGCCAGAGGTCAGACCAATGAAACCACTCCGTGTCTCCGTTCCCATCAGATCTGGTCGGTGACCACCGGAGCGCTGTTGGACTCTCTGTGCGGTTCCGACTCTCCCGTCACGTCCCTGCTTTTCTACAACGGCTTCGTGGTTTCGGCCTCGATGGCCGCAGCCTCCGTCCTACTGTGGAGTCTGAAATACGACACCCGCCACAAACCCACCCCCCACATCCCCGCAGGCTCCGCCCACGTCGCCGTGACCACAGAAGGCGATCGGGTTTTCTTTGTCCGGCAGCAGAGCCAGACGGAGGTGGTCGGATGGAACAGTCTCACAGGTCAGAGCTGCTTCGACCGGCCGTCATCACAACTCTGTTCTCAGAAACACTGAAGTAAAAGATGCAAAATGAAAACAAAGAGATGCAAAACATCCACATAGAAACACAAGCGACTAAAAAAAGTAGAAAAATGTCCACAAAGAGCCTTTGAGCCGTATTAATCCGTCCGTCCCCTGCAGGCCGTCCGTCCGAGCGGCTGGCTGTCTCCGCCGAGGTCGGCTGTCTGGAGCTCGCTCAGCACAAACGCCTGCTGCTCTGCGGCCTGACGAGCGGCACCGTCCTCATCTACCCGCTGGCGCTGCCCCAGGAGACGCTGTGCATCCCGCCGCCGGAGAGCCGGGCCGCGGTGCTCTGCCTGGCTGTCAGCGTCCAGGAGAAGCAGGCGGCGGTCGCCTACGAAGACGCCGTCAGTCTGTTCGAGATCACCACTAGAGACAACTTCCCCGCGGTGGAGGGCCCGCTGGGCCGGCTCCCGCTGTCCCTCCTGCACGCCCCGCTGTCCTCCATGGCGCTACTGCCGGACCGCCGGCTGCTCTACGGGACCGGCGGCGGGGAGGTGAAGCTGCACGACTTTGGCGCCGACGCCGACGCCGACCTGGAGCCTCATCGCAGCAGAGTGACCTGCGTCACGGCCAGCAACTGGGGGACGCACGCTCTGGTGGGCTCGGAGGACGCCGAGCAGAGGCTCTGGGCCCTGGACCCGCTGGCCCTGGACCACACCATGGAGTACAAGGTCGGAGGGGGCGTGTCCTGCAGAGAGTCATTAGATATTATAAAGAGTTTCATTCTTATTGTAAAACATGTGATTGATTTTTGTTCGTGTCCAGGGGTTCTTCTTCGAGGGCGTCCTCTCTGCTGCGTTCTCCGACAGCGACCGGTTCGTCTTCACCGGGTCTCAGGACAGAACCGTCAAAGTGTGGGACGTCCCCTCAGGTACCAACACACACTGGATATAAAAGAGTTCGTAGCTTCAGGTCTGTAAAATGGTTCTGATCCAGAAGTGTCTTCAGCTGCAATACCAGCGAGTGCCACTAGAGGTCGGCTCCAGAAAGCCTCCGGCTCCATCGACTCCCATTCAACTTCTCTCATCAAATCCAAAGTGAATAAGTTCTGGTCTTGGTTCTGGTCAAGGTTCTGGTCTTGGTTCTGGTCTAAGTTCTGGTCTTGGTTCTGGTCTCTTCGTTGTGTTCAGGGCGGCTGCTATTCGTCCAGTACGTCTACTCCCCAGTGGTCCGCATGGTGCCCTTCAGGAACGGCTTTGTGGCGCTGACCCAGCAGGGCTCCGTCATCAGGGAGGTGTTCCGCTGCCCGGACCACATCAGTCCGGACTTCAACCCTCTGAGGAACATCCGGGCCCAGTACCGGGTCACCTCCAGGTCGAAGGACCGGGACGGCCGGAGGCCTGCAGAGTCCGAGCTGCAGGACTTCAACCCGGCCCAGTTCAACCTGAACGTCATGACCATGCTCAGAACCAAACCCTCCTCCACCTGCGTCCTACTGTAGCACACCGGGGCCCAAACCGCGGCTCCCGGAAGTCCTGGGTCCGTCAGGCTGCAGGAGGTCTAAAGAAACGAACAAAGTGACTGAATATAAAGAAACGTTTTATTTCCTTCGTATTTTATTCTTTTATATGTTGTGCACATGTTTTAATATGAAAATGGATCAGAACATGATGAGATTCTGTTTAGAGTTTAATTGTTTCTGCAGCAGACGAACAGGAAACTCTGAACAGGTAAGTCCTTCACAATAAAAGATCTTGAAGTTTGCATGTACTGTATTGATACTTTGATTGATGTTGGTTCCTCTTTTTTCCTTCACATTTAAAATGCTTCATTCTTCACTGCAGGTTCACCAGCGACTCACTGTCGCCTCCTGAGGCACAAGGTGGTATTACAAGACGGGACTGAAATCGGACATATCGCACCTTTAAAAGTCTCTTTTTCTCTGTTGTATGAAACATGTCTTCAGTTTGTGAAGAAAACAGTTAAAAAAAAAAAACCTGCTGAGTGAGCAGGAGGTCGAAGTACTGACTGGAAACAAAGCTAAAGGTCAAAGGTCACAAAGTTAACCGTTAATGGTGGAGCACAAATACGAACAAACATCATCAGAGTTTCACACAAATCCTGAAAGTAGAAACAAAGAAGTTAATGAAACAAATGAAAGAATATTCAACTTTTTATGAAGGAAATGATCCGATATTAAACAGAAAGTCTGTGTTTATCAGTCTGGAAAGTTTCCGGCAGCTCGGAGTCATCGGAGGATTTATTAACGGAGCCGAGAGCAAACAGGAAGTCGCTTCAAACAGGAAGTCGCTTCTCATCAGAGTCGGTTAAAGATTAACAGAACCGAGCTGCTGCTCCTCCGACACACAGCAGAAACTCCAGAAACTCCTGGAACACGGACCTGCTGGCAGACTGGTCAGTGAACTCTGGTCTCTGGTCTCTCTGGTCTCTCTGGTCTCTGGTCTCTGGTCTCTCTGGTCTCTGGTCTCTCTGGTCTCTGGTCTCTGGTCTCTCTGGTCTCTGGTCTCTCTGGTCTCTGGTCTCTGGTCTCTGGTCTCTCTGGTCTCTGGTCTCTCTGGTCTCTGGTCTCTTGTCTCTCTGGTCTCTGGTCTCTCTGGTCTCTGGTCTCTGGTCTCTGGTCTCTCTGGTCTCTGGTCTCTCTGGTCTCTGGTCTCTCTGGTCTCTGGTCTCTCTGGTCTCTGGTCTCTCTGGTCTCTGGTCTCTCTGGTCTCTGGTCTCTGGTCTCTCTGGTCTCTGGTCTCTCTGGTCTCTGGTCTCTGGTCTCTGGTCTCTCTGGTCTCTCTGGTCTCTGGTCTCTCTGGTCTCTGGTCTCTGGTCTCTCTGGTCTCTGGTCTCTCTGGTTTCTGGTCTCTCTGGTCTCTGGTCTCTGGTCTCTCTGGTCTCTGGTCTCTCTGGTCTCTGGTCTCTGGTCTCTCTGATCTCTGGTCTCTGGTCTCTCTGGTCTCTGGTCTCTGGTCTCTCTGGTCTCTCTGGTCTCTGGTCTCTCTGGTCTCTGGTCTCTGGTCTCTCTGGTCTCTGGTCTCTCTGGTCTCTGGTCTCTGGTCTCTCTGGTCTCTGGTCTCTGGTCTCTCTGGTCTCTCTGGTATCTGGTCTCAGGTTTCAGCTCTTCTTCGTTCTTCCTTCGTCAGACTCGACGATGGACAAACTCTCCTCGTTGACTTCCTGTTTGCTGCTGGCGGTTGCCATGGTGACGGCACAGACAGGTAAGACCAGAGACAAACACACAAACGCCTGTAATTAAACGACAGTGATTACAGGAAGTTGTTTTTAAATATTTTTAAACTTCGAGGTCGTTAATGGATTAATTATTAGATTTTAATAACAGAGTTTTGATAAATAATCTGAGCAGTTTAAGGGTTTATTTAAGAGTCGCTGAGGGAGGTCGTGGTGCTGAGTTGGTGGGATGTCAGGATGACCTCTGACCTCTCTGTGTGTGTGTGTGTGTGTGTGTGTGTGTGTGTGTGTGTGTGTAGCTGTGTCTCCGAGCAGCGAGCGGCAGCTGCCTCAGTGGCTGACCGGCATCATCGCTGTCTCCTGCTTCCTCTTCCTCACCTTCGTTGGCTTCCTGGTGAAGAAGGGCTGGTGTGAGGAGTCGAGCAGGTTCGTCAGAGGTCATCACATGACATCACCTGACATCACGTGACATCACCTGACATCACCTGACATCACCTGACATCACCTGACATCACGTGACATCACCTGACATCACGTGACATCACCTGACATCACGTGACATCACCTGACATCACCTGACATCACCTGACATTACCTGACATCACCTGACATTACCTGACATCACCTGACATCACCTGACATCACGTGACATCACCTGACATTACCTGACATCACGTGACATCACCTGACATCACCTGACATTACCTGACATCACCTGACATCACCTGACATTACCTGACATCACCTGACATTACCTGACATCACGTGACATCACCTGACATCACGTGACATCACCTGACATCACGTGACATCACCTGACATCACCTGACATCACCTGACATCACCTGACATCACGTGACATCACCTGACATCACCTGACATCACTTGACATCACCTGACATCACGTGACATCACCTGACATCACCTGACATCACGTGACATCACCTGACATCACCTGACATCACCTGACATTACCTGACATCACCTGACATCACGTGACATCACCTGACATCACCTGACATTACCTGACATCACCTGACATTACCTGACATCACCTGACATCACCTGACATCACCTGACATCACCTGACATCACCTGACATCACCTGACATCACCTGACATCACCTGACATCACCTGACATCACCTGACATTACCTGACATCACCTGACATCACGTGACATCACCTGACATCACCTGACATCACCTGACATCACCTGACATCACCTGACATTACCTGACATCACCTGACATCACGTGACATCACCTGACATCACCTGACATTACCTGACATCACCTGACATTACCTGACATCACCTGACATCACTGACATGACATCACCTGACATCACGTGACATCACCTGACATCACCTGACATCACCTGACATCACCTGACATCACGTGACATCACCTGACATCACCTGACATTACCTGACATCACGTGACATCACCTGACATTACCTGACATCACCTGACATCACGTGACATCACCTGACATCACCTGACATTACCTGACATCACCTGACATCACCTGACATTACCTGACATCACCTGACATCACCTGACATCACGTGACATTACCTGACATCACCTGACATCACCTGACATCACCTGACATCACCTGACATCACCTGACATTACCTGACATCATCACAGTGAGCAGAACAGGAAGTCAAATTATCTGCTTCAGGTGTTCTGAGACTCTCTGACGTGGCGTTTCCTGCCGTCACATCGGTGTTCACGCTGACGGAGGTGTTGTGGTGTATTTAGAGCGGATGTGTTCTCCACCTGTCTGCAGGAGCAGCGTGGAGTCGGAGAGAAAAGACCAACCCGACATGAGCGACACCCACAAGACGCACCTGAACTCCTTCAGGTACAAAGTCTTTTCACGCCGTCTCAACATGTTCGAGTGAAACAGATACGAGTGAAAAGAACAAAACTGGTTACAGACAAGAAAAGAAATGATCGTAAAAAACAACAAGTGATGTGGTACAGAATGTCATGTTATAGCATAGCATGGCACAGCACAGCATAGCATGGCATAGCACAGCATAGCATAGCATGGCATAGCATGGCATAGCACAGCATAGCATAGCATGGCATAGCATGGCATAGCACAGCATAGCATGGCATAGCACAGCATAGCATGGCATAGCATAGCATGGCATAGCACAGCATAGCATGGCATAGCATAGCATGGCATGGCATAGCACAGCATAGCATAGCATGGCATAGCACAGCATAGCATAGCATATCATAGCACAGCATAGCATATCATAGCACAGCATAGCATAGCATGGCATAGCACAGCATAGCATAGCATGGCATAGCATAGCATAGCATTGTGTCATTGTGTATCCTTGTCACTGCATTATAAATGTAGTTTCAGTAAATGTTTGATTGATTGTTTGTTTGATTAATTGTTTGATTGTTTGTTTGATTGTTTGATTAATTGTTTGATTGTTTGTTTGTTTGATTGTGTTTGTTTGATTGTTTGTTTGATTAATTGTTTGATTGATTGTTTGTTTGATTAATTGTTTGATTGTTTGTTTGATTGTTTGATTAATAGTTTGATTGTTTGTTTGATTGTTTGCTTGATTGATTGTTTGTTTAATTGCTTGTTTGATTGCTTGTTTGTTTGATTGTTTGTTTGATTAATTGTTTGATTGTTTGATTGTTTGTTTGATTGTTTGTTTGATTGTTTGTTTGTTTGAGTGTTTGGTTGATTGTTTGTTTAATTGCTTGTTTGATTGCTTGTTTGTTTGATTATTTGTTTGATTAATTGTTTGATTGTTTGTTTGATTGTTTGTTTGTTTGTTTGTTTGTTTGTTTGATTGATTGTTTGATTGTTTGTCCATCAGGTGCAAAGACAACACAAATGTCTATGAAACCCTGGTGATTGACAGCACTGAGGACAAAACTACCGCCTTGTGACTGTACGTCCTGTTAGCTGTCTGACCATCAGCCATGACCCCCCCCCCCTCAATTGTACCTGTGTTCCCAGGGGGGCGGAGTTACCCATAATCAATGTTGCATTTACTCACAAACATGTTGTGATTGTTTTGTTGTTTTTGTGTCTCTGGTATCTTCAAATTCAGCAAAGTGAAGAATCATTTAGCAGAAAGTGAATTATGACTGCAGAACAATATAAACCTGACTGGATTAAATCTGGACCTCCTGCTGACTGCAGTCTTTACTGTCTGACCTTTGAACTCATGTTTTCTAACAAACTGCTGTCGTCCCTCATTACTGATCAATGAAACAATGACGTGATTAATAATTTAACACAACAGTAAAGTTTAAATCAACAGAAAACAAATAATTAAAGGATGGAAATGCTGAGAAACGTTTAGTTTGTTGTCGGCGGTGATGTTGATTTCAGAAAGTTATCAATAACTATCAGAACTTTACCGCAGCACTAATTTAGACCCGGCGGAGCAGCCAATCACAGCGGCCGTAATCAATCAGAGAAACGTCATCAATCACACGGAGACACGATTTCATCCACAAACACGTTTTAATAAATTCAAGATGACGTCCAGTTTTCCAGACAAAATAAACGTGTAATTTGGTGCATTACATGTCGGGACATTCGCACCTTCACACGAGCAGCTGGTGATCCGATGCTCCGTTTCGTTCCTCGCTGAAAACATTTCATCAAATAAAAAGTTTGTGAGCAGGAAACGTAAAGCTCTCCGTTAGCGTAGCTTAGTCGCTAATCGGACGTCGGTAATTCAAAGTGTGTTTTTATAAGATTTAAGCGTCACCAGATTTTGAACACTGATGAAAATTTGCCAGAGTTAGTTGTGAGGACGTCGAGCTAACTTTATTTAATAATTATGCTGTGAAATTTGAACATTAAATTGTTGAGTTTAGAAGCAGTTGTTGATTTCTGGAGAAAAATCGCCTTCAAAGAACGTCTGAGTCTCAAAATCAGATGAAGAACAAACATTGACGAAACCTCGGAGGACGTGGTTCAGACAAAAAGAAAGAACAACTCTGAATGGAGCAGGCGTTACTATGACGACAGATCAAAACTGCAGGTTTCCATGGTGATTTCTAACTGCAATGATTCACACAAACTGGTGCTCTTAATAACAACAAAAATACAGCGTTATTTTTCAGTAAGATCCAAAAATAAATTACAGTTCATCTACGAATAAAGTACCAAAAACATGAGCAAAATAATTACCACAAAAAAATAAATTAAAGTGAAGCAACGTATTTCGCACTTGATTGACATGTATGAAGAACAGGAAGCTGATGAAGCTCATCAAACAAGCTGACAGCTGCTGATCAACAAACATCTGAACAGAGAACCGACCAATCATACGAGACGTTAGCTAAACTCTGCTAACGCACAGTCGCGTCGTAAAATATACAAATAAAAGCAAAAGTCGACATTCTGCATCGTGTTCTCCGTCGAAAATGAACTAACTGAACTGAACTAAAACTAAACTGAACTAACTAAACTGAACTAAACTAACTAAACTGAACTAACTAAACTGAACTAAACAAACTAAACTAAACTAACTAAACTGAACTGACTAAACTGAACTAACTAAACTAAACTAACTAAACTGAACTAAACAAAGTAAACTAAACTGAACTAAACTAACTAAACTGAACTAACTAAACTAACTAAGCTGAACTAAAACTAAACTGAACTAACTAAACTGAACTAAAACTAAACTGAACTAAACTGAACTAACTAAATTGAACTAACTAAATTGAACTAACTAAACTGTACTAACTAAACTAACTAAACTGAATGTGAGGTTTGTTGTCAGCTGTTTATCTGCTCGTCCGATCTGAGTCCCCTTTAAAATATATTTCGGTTAGCAGTCAACATTTATCGGTAGAAGTTCGGAGGTTTTGAGAACCGGCGGCGGCAACAAGTTGTAAGTTGTGAACGTCACGTCGTTCTAACGGGAGCGTCGTCAGAGAATCTGACGCACCGACGACTTCCTTACGTGGAGATTAATCGCTGCGATTTACAGCCGGGAACCGAACCGATAAAACTACCGTTAGCTAGTTCAGATATGTATATATCTAAATAAATGCTGTTGAAAGAGAAGTCTTTATGATTTCATGTCCCAATTACATTTTTTGAAGGTCGACATTAAAATAGTTTCACCTCGTTGAACTCGTTACAAAATACATTTTTGAGTTTGATTGATTGATTTCACTGCAGCTAGCTACAAAGCTAACGTTAGTTTGGCTATTCAGAGTTAAGTGTAAAAGACTGTTTAACGTAAAGATGTTAATTCATAAAAAAGACTAATTCTGTGCCGGTAAAGAAAAAGTGATTTACTGAAGTTATGCTAGCTTGTTTACACGGTAGCGGCAGCTGTAACTAACGAGCTAACGTAACCAACTAAAGCTACCGTTAGCTTGCTAGCATTTTGAACAAAGTCAAATAAGGAGCACAGCTGACAAATCAGACCTGAAACATCTTAAATAGTTTAAATTATATTTTACAAAAATAAAACAACAGAATTCAAAGTCTGAAATAAACAGCTAAGACGAGCTAAAACCAGCTAGAGCTAGTTTGTAGTTTTTTCCCCAGCAGGAGTTAAAACCTCGATATGAACTACAGATATGAATGTTGTGTTAAAGCGTGAACTTCCACAGAATCAGTAAATCAGACCACTCGGCAGTTTGTGACACCGACAGCTTCCTGTCTTTGTGCTAAGCTATGCTAACGTCGTGTTAGAAGACGGAGAACGAGAAGATTTCACCGAACGTCCGCTTGTTGCTTTTAATTCACTTCTAGAAAATCTTTTTACGATTCAAAATCTTCACGGAGACACAAACGTACGTGTTTAAAGTTTTCTCTCCGTGATAACGATCATGTGGAAGACGCTGTATCTGTTGCCGGGGCGACAGAGGGTCTCCACGCCCACCAAGTCCTGAGTCGTCTCCATGGAGACACGCGAGCATTAAAGAACATTACGATTGTTCTTTAACGTGTCGTCTGGATTTATTAACGGAAGTTAATGAGTCTTGTTTCAACTTTAATATCTGTGAATGAAAAAATACACAATTATATGAAACGATGGTAAATTTATACGACTTTCAGGACGAATCTTCAGATTTAACTCAAATTCGATGTTTGAAAACAACCTGACGACTAAAGTTTCTGTAACGGAGAACATTGAAGCGTCGTTTGTTGTGGAAGAACGTTTTAATTACGGCTGTTTTCATTTTCCGTCGCAGCTTTTAACCTAAAATTATTACGATTTTTTTGGAAAAGAAAAACGGATGATTTCCGTTAAAACGCTTCAGTTTCTGTTAACGGAGGTCAAATTAGCTTGAAATTAATTTCCCACCAAATGAATTGTTTTTGTGAACGCAGACGACGTTCAGAGCGAATCGAGAAAAAGTCCCTGAAAATAAGGAAAATAAAGTTTCTGGAACTTTCAGCAGACGAAACACAGAATTAACGGACATGTTAACCGGTGAGCTACGTCGCCGTAGCAACCGCTTCCTTCATCGTTCGCCGGTCCTGATGGCGGAAACAGAAAAACAACTTTCCGACTGGATGCTGACAAACAAACATAGCAGCTAACAGCTAGCCAGTCTGCTAGATGCTAAGCTAACGTGTCGACAGTCAGACTTCCCTTTTTCACCGCGAGTCTTCAGGTCGCTCGACGTGTCGCCCGACTCGTGCAGGCTGGATTTCAAAGTTCCTCGGTGTTGATTTGTTTGAGGAAGATGTTCTGAATTCGTAGCAGGTGACGGAGACGGAGCTTCTCCACCGGGGACGGAGCTTCTCCACCGGGGACGGAGCTTCTCCACCGGGGACGGAGCTTCTCCACCGGGGCGGGCCGATGACATCACGTTCACGTGGACGGAAATATTTAGTTTTCTTGTATTTGACGTTCCTGATGACGACTCAGTTGTTAAATACAGATGGAACTTCACTTCCACTCTTTTGTTGGGTTTTTTCCTTCTAAACTTTATTCCAAATACGTGATTATAAAAAAATATAGCCACATCGCCCCATTGTGTTCTGGGTAATTTCATGCTGTATTCTGATTGGTCGGTTTGGCGTTTCAGCTTGAATTCCTGACGTTGTTGTCGAGGCGGTCAACGAGAAGAACTGACTGAATGTGTTTCAACCAAGAACAGGAAGAATAAAAGATGTTTAGATCCCGAAAAGTTGGTTCAAATGTTGGGAGAAACCGTGATGACATCATCAGTGGGCGTGTCTTATTTAGACGGGGAAAACGTGCAAACATGCAGCCGCTCAGATTCGTCCTCGTCCGTGACATTCAGAGCCGTTGAGAAAAAAAACATCATTTCTGCTCCAAAACTGGTTCTCTGGTTGGATCCAGATCAGAACCACTTCCAGAACCAGAACTTCTGAGGTGGAACCACGTTTGTGTCAGCGTGACCCGACATGTGGACCCGAACCAAAGGTTGAGAAACTCTGTTACAGTCGTCAGGATGCTGCAGAGACTCAGACTTCAGTGGACTGCTGTCACTCACCAGGCCGTCCACAGGAAGTGTGTGTGTGTGTGTGTGTGTGTGTGTGTGTGTGTTAAGTGTGTGTGTGTGTGTGTGTGTGTGTGTGTGTGTGTGTGTGTGTGTGTGTGTGTGTGTGTGTGTGTGTGTGTGTGTGTGTGTGTGTGTGAGTGGTTAAGTGTGTGTGTGTGTGTGTGTGTGTGTGTTAAGTGTGTGTGTGTGTGTGTGTGTGTGTGTGTGTGTGTGTGTGTGAGTGTGTGTGTGAGTGTGTGTGTGTGTGTGTGTGTGTGTGTGTGTGTGTGTGTGTGTGTGTGTGTGTGTGTGTGTGTGTGTGTGTGTGTGTGTGTGTGTGTGTGTGTGTGTGTGTGTGTGTGTGTGTGTGTGTGTGTGTGTGTGTGTGTGTGTGTGTGTGTGTGTGTGTGTGTGTGTGTGTGTGTGTGTGTGTGTGTGTGTGTGTGTGTGTGTGTGTGTGTGTGTGTGTGTGTGTGTGTGTGTGTGTGTGTGTGTGTGTGTGTGTGTGTGTGTGTGTGTGTGTGTGTGTGTGTGTGTGTGTGTGTGTGTGTGTGTGTGGTTAAGTGTGTGTGTGTGTGTGTGTGTGTGTGTGTGTGTGTGTGTGTGTGTGTGTGTGTGTGTGTGTGTGTGTGTGTGTGTGTGTGTGTGTGTGTGTGTGAGTGTGTGTGTGTGTGTGTGTGTGTGTGTGTGTGTGTGTGTGTGAGTGTGTGTGTGTGTGTGTGTTATGACAGGATGTCCAGTGTGACGGTTCCTCTCTGTTTCTTCAGGATGTTGACGGCCTGTTCGTGTGTTGCTGCCTGCAGACTCTCTCCGTTCACCGTGAGGATCTGGTCTCCTCTCTTCAGACGTCCGTCCACCGCCGCCGCGCCCTGAAACGACACGGTTAGAGGACGTCAGGCGGACATCGTCTCCACGGTTCACCGATCCGCCGCGGCGCAGAGCCCGACCCTCTCGGACCAGCTGGAATAAATCGATGATCTGAACCGATCGGGTCGGGAATTACAAACTGGATTGTTCAGACATTTACAGACGTGAAATTAATTTCTAACAGACAGAATTAAAAATAGATTTCTAACACGGAGAATTGAAAGATGCTCAGAGAGGTTCAGTTTGTTCACGTGTTGATTAGCATACAGAGCAGGAAGCTGATCAACGCTCTCTGGAGATGAATGTCGTGTTTTTTCAGGGTCAACCTTAGTTTGAGACGTAGAGTGTTTCCTGTAGGGGGCGCCGGCGGGCCTCACCTTGCTGAACACGGTCTTCACGTAGATCGGCAGGTCTCCGTGAGGACTCCCGAAACCGCCGACGATGCTGAAACCGAGACCCTCAGAGCCTTTCTCCAGACTGATGCTGCGGGGCCGCGGGGCCCTGAGGAGGAGGGGGCGGAGTCAAGTTACCTGTTGGGACATACTGTGTGTGTGTGTGTGTGTGTGTGTGTGTGTGTGTGTGTGTGTGTGTGTGTGTGTGTGTGTGCACGCTCACTCTGGTTCAGGTGTGTGTGTGTCTGTGTTCGCTGTCAGACTGGAGCTGCTGGACAAACTCTCCACCTGAGAGGTGATGGCACTGATGTTGGTGTCCGCCACCACCTGAGAAACACACACACACACACACACACACACACACACACACACACACACACACACACACACACACACACACACACACACAGTTAGGATTTAAATTGATGAAATAAAAAGTGTTTTTTTTGGTGCCAAACTTTTGTATTAAATCTACAAACACAACAACATCAGCACCCAGTCAGATGCATCTTGGGAAAAGAGTGCAGTGACTCTGTGTGTGTGTGTGTGTGTGTGTGTGTGTGTGTGTGTGTGTGTGTGTGTGTGTGTGTGTGTGTGTGTGTGTGTGTGTGTGTGTGTGTGTGTGTGTGTGTGTGTGTGTGTGTGAGTGTGTGTTACCTGCAGGTTGATGTTTCCGTAGCTGTTCTTCAGCATGGTGACGACCTCACTGTGAGACAGACCATCTACAGACTGACTGTTTATACTGATGATCCGGTCGCCCACCTACACACACACACACACACACACACACACACACACACACACACACACACACACACACACACACACACACACACACACACACACACACACACACACACACACACACACACACACACACACACACACACACACACACACACACACACACACACACACACACACACACACACACACACACACACACACACACACACACACACACACACACACACACAGACAGACACAATAACACACACACAGACACACCTTCACTTAATGTGAATGTAACTGTACACTAAACTTAATCTGACCATAACCAGCTGTTAGTTAACCGTTCTTCAGACTAAACTAACACACACACACACACACACACACACACACACACACACACACACACACACACACACACACACACACACACACACACACACACACACACACACACACACACACACACACACACACACACACACACACACACACACACACACACAACACACACACACACACACACACACACACAATAACACACACACACACACATAATAACACACACACACACACACACACACACACACAATAACACACACACACACACACACACAATAACACACACACACACACACACACACACACACACACACACACACACACACACACACACACACACACACACACACACACACACAACACACACACACACACACACACACACACACACACACACACAATAACACACACACACACACACACACACACACACACACACAATAACACACACACACACACACACACACAATAACACACACACACACACACACACACACACACATATAATAACACACACACACACACACACACACACACACACACACACACACACACACACACACACACACACAATAACACACACACACACACACACACACACAACACACACACACACACACACACACACAACACCACACACACACACACACACACACACACACACACACACACACACACACACACACACACACACACACACACACACACACACACACACACACACACACACACACACACACACACACACAACACACACACACACACACACACACACACACACACACACACACACACAATAACACACACACACACACACACACACACACACACACACACACACACACACACACACACACACACACACACACACACACACACACACACACACACACACACACACACACACACACACACACACACACACACACACACACACACACACACACACACACACACACACACACACACACACACACACACACACACACACACACACACACACACACACACACACACACACACACACACACACACACACACACACACACACACACACACACACACACACACACACACAATAACACACACACACTACAGTCACCTTGAGTCGGTGCGTCTTGGCGGCGACTCCGTTGGCCTGAATCATGGCGACGAAGATGGGGATGTCGCCCAGCGGGCTGCCCTTCCCCCCCGCGATGCTAACCCCGAGGGAGTCGGTGACACCCTGAGGGGGGAGGAGGGATGAAGGAGGAAGAGGAGGGAGGAGGAGGGAGAGGGATGAAAGAGGGGGGGGGAGGAGGAAGGAGGAAGGAGGGAGGAGGAAGGAGGGAGGAGGAAGGAGGGAGGAGGAGGGGGCATCAAACTCAAAATCAGATCAGCAGCTGAGTGACGACGATGTAAAATAATGATGAACAAAGAGCAAAAGTTTGAGGCACAAAAATAAAATAAAACTTTCAAAATCAGATCTTTCTAGTTTATGAATAAAGATGAGCAGAGAGGCGGAGCCACTGCAGAGATACCAGCTGCTCTGCTGCTGGTGACATCATCAGGTCAGAGGTCAGAGGTCAGAGGGAGGCTGAACCTTACCCTGGTGAGCTCCACCGTTCGGACGCCGGCATCGAGACCTGCAGCAGAAACACAAGGTGATCAACACCTGACCAGAACACCTGCAGTCTGTCTGACACAACCCACCTGAGGAGGAAGTGATGTCACCGGAGGACTCGGTGCTGTTGTTGAGGGGCAGGGTGGAGGCGGGGCGGTCCGGTGACACCGGGGTCTGTGTGAGGGGCGGAGCCACAACACCTGAGCTGCTCCTGCTGACATGACTCACCTGGGAGACACAGAGACACTTTTGCAGTCTGGCTTGTCCTCTGTGTCACAGGACGAGCTGGGGAGGAGCCAGAGTTGGCCCCGCCCACCTATCCCGGAAAACCTGACTGCACCTGAATCCTGGCAATCAAACAGCCCCGCCCCCAAACACATCTGTATTTGAGTCCTAATATCTAATGAATGCTGGAATTACTTTCAGACATTTATTGACTTTTTTAATTCAGGAGAGAACTTGATGCTTTTTCAATGTGGGTCTGTCGGCGCCCCCTGGTGGTCCTCAGTGGTATTACAGGTCAAGACTTCCTCACACACCTGGCTTCCCTCAGAGTTTCTTCTGGACGAGATCCAGGATGCAGCTTTGAGTCGGCCGAGCGCCAACAGGACAGGACCCCTCACACACTGCAGGAGACACACACACACACACACACACACAGATACACACATACACACACACACACACACACACACACACACACAGATACACACATACACACACAGACACACACACATACAGATATACACACACACACACACACACACACACACACACACACACACACACACACACACACACACACACACACAGGGCAAGTATAAATCAGTGGACGTCCTTTTCTGCCCTCTGCTGGTGAGAATTAAAAACGTCCCCTTAAAAAGCCGAACGTGAAACCGACTTCGGCGCCCTCTGCTGGACTCGGAGCGTCTGACCTTCAAGATGGCGGCGACGGCTTCCTGTGTGGCGAGCCGAGTGTCATCTCCGTTCACCATCAGGATCTGATCTCCCTGCATCAGTCGGCCGTCCAGCTCAGCAGCGCCCCCTCTGACCACCTCGGAGATGAACACGCCACTGCCGCTCCTGCACACACACACACACACACACACACACACACACAC